>NC_142109.1:1425000-1717500 GCF_056152115.1 Neolamprologus brichardi | reverse complement strand
CAGATTCTCTGTAAGATTAAGGTCGACTATATGTATATTTAGAAGTAGAGGCTTTAAAACCAAGTTAATGCTGAAAGTACAAACATCACTATTGTCACATAACTTTGCCAACATGTGGCCAACAGCAATGTTTTAATGTTCTTCGTTATTAAACATTCGCACATGAATAAGTGACGTCATATTCAGTACTTACTTTTGACAGTTCACTTTTCGGCCGCTCCCTTCTGCCGTATTTTGCGGCAAAATTATCCACACCCACCGCCGCGCTATGAATTGTGGGATATATGGGACCACGAAGCGTGCACCGGACCACGCTTGATATTTGGGGAAATCGACGGCGCATTTGGAGTATGCATTTCAAGTACACTTCGAATTGGGACAGCCGTCGTCGCGTGGCGGTGACGTAACCGCACTTAAAATGCGTACTTCAAGCGTGCAGACCCCGAATTGGGACACAGCAGAAGTGTCTCCCAGTCCCAGTGCACTTGTTAGCATGTTTTGGTTCGTGCAACTGGTCCGTCCGGTTATTGTCTCCCCAGAAACATTTCCATTGTCTTTTTCCTATTTCCGTTGTGTTGTGTGTGCTTTTGCAGCGTTTTTCTTTTTGCAGCGTTTTTCTTTTTGCAGCGTTTTTCTTTTTGCAGCATTTTTCTTTTTGCAAGTGTTTTTCTTTTTGCAGCATTTTTCTTTTTGCAACTGTTTTCTGAAGTTGCAGTCCGTTTGGCCTCTCAGGGCCACCGTAGTTTGAGCTGTGATTGAAATATTGGAAAGGATCACACATGAATCACAGCCTAAGTACTGCTTTCAGCTCTTCCTTTCCGGTTATCCTACTTCTGACACCTGAACCTCAGCCTTTCCAAATAACAAATTACTGATAAATCTTTGCTTGGTGGAGGGACTTTAAATGTTTTCTTCTCTCTGCTGCTTTTCTTTTTATACTGACCGTATTTATTTTATCCTGCAGTCAAGTCAGGTGTGCATGCTGTTTGTGAGGCAAAGCAGAGGGAAAGGCAGGATTACAAATGCACAAGAGGCTGATTAGACAATGCGACCCAGGAGGGCGCAAAAGTAAAGATGAAAGCAAAACTAAACCAAACCAAACTTTTTCCACCACTTAGTGAGTAGCTGGCATCAGTGTTGGTCAAGTTACTTGAAAAAAGTAATCAGTAACTAATTACTGATTATATCCCCCAAAAGTAATCCTGTTACTGATTACTTATTTTCAAAAGCAATTAGTTACTAAGTTACTTTAAAAAACACACGATTTACAACCTGAATAGGTGATAAAGTGATAGATCTTTCAGCCCTATTCTACTTTTTCTGCATAATCCATCATACAAAATGTAATCAAATGAAAAAGTCTCTTTTTAAAACTTGTTTTATTAGTTTTAATCTTTTAACTTTATGCATCAAGCAAAAATTAAATCATATGCAACATTCTCTGACTGGAAGAAATTTGTTCAACATTTAAACCTGTTTTCTGCACATAAAATAAAATATTTTTTTGTGTTTACATTCACTCTTTCAAAGATGCAAGTAAAACACAGCATAAAATAAATCAAATCAAAGACTCAGCTGTTGCTCTATTTTCCCCTGCTTAGCAGGAGTGGAGCAGGCGGAGGTTTGCCCTGGTGCAGGTGTGCCGCATGTCAGTGGAAGAATCTTGGAGTTTCTCTGTGAATTTCGCATTCCCGTGGCAGCGTACTCGGTGCTTGCTCGGAAGTTTAGGGTTTTTTTCGCTGTAAAAAGAAGTTTTCTTCCATGCAGTGAACAGCGGACACTTTTGTCACTTTTTAAGGAATCAAACTCAAAGTAAGATCAGTATTTCCACGCTTTAAAAGCTGCATGGTCGTTCTCTCTCCCACACTGTCATGGTCCCCGTCAGTCAGTCAATCGGATTATGCATTATTGCCCATCTCTGGTCCACATACAGAAAGTGTCATAGAAAGATTAAGGTATCATGCCACATTTGACCTCCGACCTCTTGTTCATGGTTACTAAATTAAGAGTCAAAGTGAAAGACAAATTTGAAACTTTGTTACTTACTACCATTGTTTGGAATAGATGGGAATATAGGGAATTATTTTTATTTGAAGACAGCGTTGTCAAGAGAGACAATGACCTGCCTAGTTAATAGGAAATATACTTTACTATGATATAATAAGCTCATGTTATTCATGTACTTTATTATTAAACATTTAAACAATGCAATGAATGTTACACATGTAGTATATCTGCATATCTGTATAAATAAAAAAGAATTATGTCAAGTATAGTAAAGTGAGTTTCATCAGGACAAAATAAAGTGTTAAAGTGAATTGTTAATGTTGTCATTTTTATGCTTACCATCTCTACATTGTTTCAACTCTGTGATGAAAGGAATTCCTTTGTCCCCCTCCCCAGCCTCTTGAGGTTCTGGGGGGGCTGTAGTGTTTTATCACAAGCACATCCTTGTGAAGGGTTGTTTGATGTTTGGTAAGCTTCCTGCCCTTTTTATGGCTTCACTGTGTTGTGCATGGTGAACCAATACAGGAATTGAACCATACATTGGGTGTGGGGGAGATTGGCATTTTATGACTAAGGATGTTGCTAGAAACAGTTGGTCACGCACACAGAGAGACACACTCGAACACACACACACATTCTCACATGCATACAGATGTTTACACATACACACGCGTGGTGCCTTGTCTTAGAACCATGTGGGCGTTGCTTTGCTGTGATGTGTATTGTGTGAACTGTTTTCCCAATAAAAGGCAGCAAGCGGAGGCCGTCGTTGGGGTCATTTTGTGGTAGACACCAACGAGGCCTCCCTTGCAAGTAAATCGATCGATCACTGCCTGTCTTGTTTTCCTCATGATGCATAAGTCTCTAAACTAGCGGGGCTTGTGGAAACACAGACCCAACTTAAAGGCCCTTGCTCTTGTTGTTATTTCAATACAAATTTCTTAAAGAAAGACAAAGAAAAGGAAATAAATAAATACAAAATATCACACTATTGCCCTTTAATTAGTTTTAAAAACCTGACATCTGTGCAGACCACAACTAGACAGATAAGCACATCGGATTCAGATTTGATTTAAACTAACATCTGTCGGTCTCTAGAAGTCTAAAACATCTGTTAAACATCCAATATACTCAACTTCCCAGAAAGCTTTGACTTCACGTGTGAAAATAGGAGTGATTTTTGTTGTTTTGTAGCACGATATCAGCTCAGATATTAAACTGCATAGCATTCATCCCATGTTTAAACAAAATGTGGTATTTTCTGCTATTTCCTGTCAGGACAAAAGGAAATGAAAATGTAATTTGCTTTAATATGATGGAACTAAAAAAGCTTGATTTTCATCATTGACTGAGAATATTGGATCTGTCTCCCAGTCTGGCTCTCCTGATTATAATGATGTATAAACCTTCAGCTGACGAATAGATGCCAAAAGCCAAGAAAACCATAGAATTGTGCTCATTTAGCTGTCAGTAGATGACATGAAGAGAGCTGATACTGAGATGTCTTTATTTCCTTGATGCCTTGTTGGCATGTTGAATAATGTTTACAAGTTTTAATTTCTTTTGACTTTCTGAATTTCCCTCCCCTCTGTGGTGAGAAATAACTTTGCTATTGCAGAGCTAAATTATTCAACAAGTTAATACCTTCACAGCGAGGTCACCTGCGGCACAAGAAATCCATTTTCATGTTATTTAATGTACCTCGGTACAATGACAGTCCTGTAATGAAGTGCCTAATTTAAAATGTAACATCACCTATTGGTGAAACGAGCTTAGATTATAGGACTCACATGTTTTCATTTGTAGTCTTTAAAACCTGTCTCTACCCATCTAGTATTAATTCCTTCTGGGATACAAGTATGTATATTATGCACACACACAAACACACATGCAGCTATTACACATTTCTTGTTTTTATACCTAAGATCAATTATTGTTGAATGAAGACATTTTTCAAACACATGTAAAATGTGGCCAATTGTATTTATTGGGTAAAGGAAAAGGTAGAAGGGGAAAAGAGGTAAAAAAAAAAAAAAAAAAGGGGGGGGGGGGGGTAGAAAACCCCAACAATCCCCTCTGAGCAAGCACCAGGCGACAGTGGATAGGAAAAACTCCTTTTAAAGCGAAAGAAACCTAAAGGAGAAACCTATGGCAGAACCAGGCTCAGGAGGGGGCAGTCAACTGCCAGGACTGGTCGGGGGGTGAGGGTGAAAAAAGAAAAGGAGGGAGGGGAAGGGGAAGGGGAAGGGGGAAAATTAAGTTGGAATAAAGGTGGAGGAAGACGAGGTTACATCAGGTGAGAAGTAGCAGTGTCTCTCCTCCAGAACCAGAAGAAGCGTTTTTTCTTCTTTTTAAGATATTCTTCCACGAGCACTTTTTTCTCAATGATGAGGGTTCTCAGCTCATCCATTGTTTCTGTGTTTTCTTTCTCAAGTTTGTTGCATCTATTCACCATGTCTTCTAATTGTTCTTGTTTTTCTTTGAGCTTGTCTTTCAGTTCTTTAACTGTTGCCTCCTCTATTCGCTTTGCCTTGTGCACATCTGTGTGCATGTCTTCCAGCTGCTGGTTTCTCTTCTGGATATCTTGAAGTCTACACTGCAGGTCTTTATGTGTTTTCTGTTGTTCTTGCTTTTCTACCTGGATTTCAGTGGTTTTGTGCTTCAAGGTCTTAGAAAGTTCTTCAAGTTCTGTATTTTTTCTCAGCATTTCATTGATGCTACTCTGCATCGCTGAGCATTGATTTTCCAGTTTTTTCTTTTCTCCTTCCAGTACAGTTGTTTTGTACTTCGTTTCATTATACAATTCTTGGAGTTCTTCATTTTTCCTCTGAAGAACAAGTTTTTCTTCTTCCTGTTGTATTTTCTGTTGGTCTTTTTCTTGAAGCAGCTCGTTATTTCCGTGCACTTTTTTATCCAGCCTGATTTGGAGCAATCTGTGTTTTTCCTCCATCTCGTCAAGCTTGGAGTCCATTTCCTTCTGTTTCATTTCCATTTGCTTCTTGTTTTGAAGCAACTGTTGATTTTTGTGAAGAGTTTTGTCATGTTTCACATGCAGAGCTTTGTATTTTTCCTCCATGGCTTGGAGTTTGCTCTGCAGGTTTCTCTGCTCTACGGGCTGTTGTTTCTTGTCTTGGAGGATCTCTTTATTTCTCTCCAGAGCTTCATCAAGAATTACTTGCAAGCCTTCATTTTGTTTCTCGATGTTTCTCAGCTTACAATCCATTTCTTCCTGTTGTATTTTCTGTTGGTCTTTCTCGTGAAGCAACTCTTTATTTTTGAGCAGTGTTTCCTCAAGAGTTATTTTCAGCATTTTCAGTTCTTCCTCCAAGACTTCAAGCTTGGAATCCGTTTCTTTCTCGAGCATTTCTTGTTCCTCTCTCTCTTGAATGAACTCTTTATTTCTGTGCACTTTTTTATCCAGCCTGATTTGGAGCAATCTGTGTTTTTCCTCCATCTCGTCAACATTGGAGTCCATTTCCTTCTGTTTCATTTCCATTTGCTTCCTGTTTTGAAGCAACTGTTGATTTTTGTGCAGAGTTTTGTCATGTTTCACCTGCAGCGCTTTGTATTTTTCCTCCATGGCTTGGAGTTTGCTCTGCAGGTTTCTCTGCTCTACGGGCTGTTGTTTCTTGTCTTGGAGGATCTCTTTATTTCTCTCCAGAGCTTCATCAAGCATTACCTGCAAGCCTTCATTTTGTTTCTCGATGTTCTTCAGCTTGCAATTCATTTCTTCCTGATGTATTTTCTGTTGGTCTTTCTCGTGAAGGAACTCTTTATTTCTCTCCAGAGCTTCATCAAGCATTACTTGCAAGCCTTCATTTTGTTTCTCGATGTTCTTCAGCTTGCAATCCATTTCTTCCTGATGTATTTTCTGTTGGTCTTTCTCATGAAGCATCTCTTTATTTTTGAGCAGTGTTTTCTCAAGAGTCATTTGCAGCATTTTCAGTTCTTCCTCCAAGACTTCAAGCTTGGAGTCCGTTTCTTTCTCGAGCATTTCCCGTTGCTCTCTCTCTTGAATGAACTCTTTATTTCTGTGCACTGTTTTATCCAGCCTGATTTGGAGCAATCTGTGTTTTTCTTCCATCTCGTCAACATTGGAGTCCATTTCTTTCAGTTTCATTTCCAGTTGCTTCTTGTCTTGAAGCAACTGTTGATTTTTGTGCAGAGTTTTGTCATGCTTCACCTGCAGCGCTTTGTGTTTTTCCTCCATGGCTTGGAGTTTGCTCTGCATGTCTCTCTGCTGTATGGACTGTTGTTTCTCTTCTTGGTGGATTTCTTTCAGTTTTTCCAGAGCTTCGTCAAGCTTCTCTTGGAGCTCCTGATTCTTCTTGACCATGTTTTCCTGTTTTATGTTCTCTTTTTTCTCCTTTTGGAGCAGATCTTTATCTTTTTCCAGAGCTTTGTCAAGCTTTTCTTGGAGCTCCTGATTGTTCTTGACCATGTTTTCCTGTTTTATGTTCTCTTTTTTCTCCTTTCGGAGCAGATCTTTATTTTTTTCCAGAGCTTTGTCAAGCTTTTCTTGGAGCTCCTGATTCTTCCCAGCCAACATTTATATGTGGGGCCCATATGGTTTGGAAATGGGCTGAAAAATGGGCCCCGTATAGGATTGTCCGCGGGTTCCGTAATGGCCCCATATTAAATGCCCATATAGGTGTTATGTTAGGAAAATCTGGGAACTAAATGGGCCCCAACTGAGCAAAGTACACAGAAACCCACCTGGAACCCATCTTTCAAGTTTTTTGTGGGTACCATGTGGGCACCACATAGGCTAAAAAGTGGGTTTTAAGTGGGATTGTCCGCGGGTTCCATAATGGCCCCATTTTATAAGCCCATTTTGGTGTTATATTGGTAAAATCTGGGAACTAAATGGACCCCAACTGGGCAAAGTACACTGAAACCCACCTAGGCCCCAGTTTTCAAGTTCTTAGTGGGTACAACATGAGGAAAATATGAGCTAAAAAGTTGGAATGGCATTATCAGTGGGTTCTGTAGTTGCATCTTACTTCTAATTTGAATTGACTAATTTCTGGCACTGAGTGGGCCCCATGTAGTAAAACAGTCACAAAATCAATTTTTCAGACGGCTAATACGGGTTCTGTGACACAAAGACACCAAATATATTAAAGCTGACCGCAAACAAAAACTAGTTTGTAAATAAAACCATTTCAAAAATCACAAAGGTACACAAAACAACATTTTTCACATTTATTTTGTCCAACAACTGTGATTTTACGTAACTGTATTCCAAAGTGCGTAAACTTTTAAAAACTAGAAATATCAAACTACAGCAAAATTCCTTAGATATTTGGAACTGAAGCAACATGGGGAAAAAGTCAGATGGAAAACTCAAAAGCTTATCTTGAATCAGCAGGGTTTCTTTTTTTGTTTTTTTACAGAGCCGTAAGTCTATTTTGTACCCTTGCAGCCCACGGTCCTCCTCTGTCTTTAGCTCCAGTGAACCACTTGGAATGAGCCTTCTCTGCTTCTTGCAAGTTGACTTTTGATGTTAAATAATTCTTCAGTGCCTCTGCAAATGAAGAAGAAAAATGGGCAAGCCAAAGTAAAGTTAATCTTAGCTTACTTCATTTAGTGATGATTTGCAAAGAACAATGTTTATTTCACTTTATTGCCTCAAAAAATATATACAAATTGCATGATAACCAATCTCAGTTACACTTTCAAACACTTTATTAAAAAATTTTAGTTTTCTAAAGTTCAAATGTCTCAAGTGAAACTAACTTACCATACACAACATTAAAAAGACGCAAATCTCTGAACTTTTTTTCTCCATGTCGGCCAAGCATGTTGTACTCCACAGCCGGCTCAGGTGATATGAAGAATTTCATCATCCTTCTTGTGGCATCGTCTACACTTGTTTCCCCTGTATCTGCTACCATGGAAACCTGAGGGAAACATACAAAAAGGACAGATTAGATACTGGCATCTGGTTAGGATGCCTCCCTGGCGATGTGTTTTGGGCACGTCCCACCAGGAAGAGACCCAGAACACCCAGGACATCCTGGAGGGACTATGTTTTTCGGCTGGCCTGGGAATGCCTTGGGATTCCCCGGGAGGAGCTGGGCCAAGTGCCTGGAGAGAGCGCTTGGGTCGAGTACCAGATTGGGTCGAGGGGCAGCAGCCTAAGCTTAAGATAATGGACCGGAATGGAGGATACATGGACGCTTTACATAATGCTTAATGTTTACTGTGTGGTATTAAAAAAAATATGGTAGTAAACACAAGCTAAACTAAAAAAATTAATTGCGGTTCCTTAACCCTTTATCCCCAATAATGTTACGCAGGATAACTGGTAGGTTTTTTCCTCTACTGTATACTATATGAATGTAATCAAGGATTAATAACAGAAGAAAAAAAAAGAAATTGAAATTTTGCAATTTTTACTAAAGGCAATCAAAATGTACATGAATAAAATATTTAAATTAGTAAATTCAAATTAATAACTCTAAAACACTGAACAAAATCAAGTATTTGACCCTGTGGTTTATTTTCGGACTTCTCTTTTCTTCTAAAGGTCCAGTAGTGTTGGGCCCCTGGCACAGCTCAGGTTTGACGAGACAGGTTTGGAAAAACCTGTCGCTGGCGACTTTTTGGGAGCTAAAGGGTTAAAATAAATAGGAATTGGCCAAAATTTGTATAAACTATCATAGCATCAAGTTGTTTCTTGAAAATACATTACACAATACATTTTTAATTAATAACATCAGCAGAAAGCCTTGTTATTAATTAGATGTACAATTTCTATAGAATACGAAACAACTCAGTTCATTTTTGATCATATCAATACCAGCATATTACACAACTAGTGATCGGATTTTCGTCTCTTTTTAGAGAACCGGCTCTTTCGGCTCGGCTTGCTAAAAAGAGCCGGCTCTTTCGGCTCCCAACCGGCTCTTCAGGTTGTTTTGTTGCTTTAATTAATTTATTATTAACAACAATATAAAATTATGCACAAAAGGAATTACTAATGTAAAAAAAGAAAGTGGTTTTATTTATATATGTTTATATATAAATATATATGGTGGCTCCTAGAGACAAAGCACGTACAAACTCCAAAACCCATTTCTAGCGTTAACTGAACTTCCAAAACAGAGCTACCTAGATCACTTAATTTACACAATTGAAATCATATGTGTATTGTTTGTGTATTTATACACAAGCACTCATATATATTCATAAAAAATTCCAAAAACTGTTCATTTACCTGTTACTACCACACACCAAATCCGGTCGTTGGTACTTCCTGGCTTGTGTAGCCACTAGGTAACAAAAGCTCAACACTGTGCCTAACATCCTGGAGCACTTCTGTTGTGTTTTGTATGTGCTTCAGGGTTTGTACGTGTTTTGGATTTTGTACGTGCTTTGTCTCTAGCAGGCACCGTAAATATACTTTTATTTATTCTCTCCACAAAAAAGTAATAAATAAATCATATAATACAAAAAACAACTATTTACATTTCAACTTTTAACTATTTAATATTTCAGCTTTTTCCTTTTAAACTAATTTAAAGTGAAACAACACAAAACACTGCAAACCACAACACAATTAAATATAAATTAAAATATGAAAACAAAAAGAAGATGCACATTCTCTGTCATATGGACCTGCATGAATAAACTTTCTGAATCCTTTATCATCCGCAATTGAAAATAGTTGTGGATGATTACTATACCTTTCTAATGTGACCTTGTTTTCCCTGGCTCTCTTTCTCTCTCTCTCCCTCCCGCTCTTTTCCTGTGCTACTGAGTGTGTAACTACCGCCCCTCCCCCCTCTGCCCAGCGCAAAGCACAAGGTTCGCGTGCAGAGTGAGAGAGGGTGAGAGAAGGGAGAAAAAAAAAAAAAACACACTCGCGTCATTCACTTCAACGAGTCGGCTCTAAGAGCCGTTTTGTTTTGACCAACACATCACCAACAACCATGATGAAAAACGCTCATCTGCTTCCATCACCATCAGCTGATTAACATTGAGCTGCTGCAGTCAACACCATCAAAGTAATTTAGTGTTTAATGTTATGTTATTTAATGCTTTTATTTTTAAATCTTTACCAGCGCTTAAAGACTGTAGATGTTCACACCTGGTGTTAGAAAACTGAGCTCACAGCAGTATTTTTTTTATAACAGGAAATTTAAATTTTTATTGGTTACCGTGTTTATTACCACTTTTATCAGTAATGTACTTCCTATAAAATATAGATTTGATAAGTTACCGGTTTATTGAAATCAGCTAGTGAACACATCGATCACTTTATTGAACTACACGCCTTACACTCTTGTGAGCTCTGGTTACTAATAGCAGGTGTGAATGTTTGGAGTCCAAAACGCAGATAAAGATTAGAATAACAAGGCAATGTAAAATCGGTTTAATGCAGTTGACAGTAGCAGCTCAGATGGAAATCAGCCAATTGTGAGGAGAGCAGAGGACCAAAACTGTCAGAGTTGTGGGACAAGTGAAGATAACACTGTTGGCATTATTGTTAGCATAAAAGATGGAAATTTAAATAAATGTTAAATTTTAAAATCGATCATTGCCTTCTGTGCATATATATATATATATATATATATATATATATATATATATATATATATATATATATATATATATATATATATATATATATATATATATATATATACTGAATACCAGTAAAAAAAAAAAAAAAAAAAAAGGATGCCCCAAAGACCATCACTTTTCAAAAATAATAACAATAAGTAATACAAATAATATGGAAGTTACTTACATGTCAAAGACGGTGCTTGTAATCTTGAAGAATCTAAACGTGATAAGGAAATGAAAGAAAGTTAATGATAAAATACAAACATTTTTGGTTTTTCCCAGGATAATTCCATATAAAAGATTCTCTTACTAATGCCCAAAATGAACAGTGTAATTAAAAGTTTGAAAGGCACTGCATGTGTTTATATGATAAACTGACTAATTCAAGCAGCAAACACTAGCAGTGCAAAAATTAATCTAACTAGCTGACAGACTTTAAAGTCAAAGGAAGATATATCAAAATGGTGACTTAAGCCAGAACAAATGACTTGACAGACATAAATCTTAAATCCCTTTAAGTAAAAAATTGGTGACATATTAATAAGTGGTCCCTAGTGGTTTTCAAATTATTACATGGCTTGTTAATTTTTTATTAAATTATTAAGAAGCCAGATGACTTCAAAACATTTACAAATTACTATAAAGCACTATCCAAACTTCAAATCAAGTGGCAAAATCTCCACATTAAAAGTACTCACAAACTATAAAAATTTGATTATACTTAAAAATATGCAAAAACGAATTTAGTAGGAATTTTTACCTGCTCAAGAATACATTAAACATGCACTATTTAATTGAAAAGAACAAAATTTGTGTACTTTTAGAAAGGATTATTAAATATTTGGGGATACTAGCCATAAAGAGGGTCTCGTACATTTATGGGCATCTAATTTCCTGGATTTAATGGTTTAAAAGTTTAATAGGTCTTTGAACTTGATAATAAAATTGAGTCCATTATTAGCAAAAATAATTTTTAAAAAAAGAGCAAAAATGCTTAATATATAATAATTGTTTTAAACTTAAGCTTTGTAATTGTAGCAGATTTCATTATGCCTGTAATTTTTTATTTAGCCCCACATTAGTAAAAGCCATAAATGGGAGTTAGATTTATTACTAGTATTTTACACAGCATTCAGCTATAGTAACATGTTCTGCATTTTCCTACTTCACCATCTGATCTGAACAGCTGCACTCTCTTAATTAATTAATAACCTAACATTTCTCAGTAACCAATAACTAGATGGGACAGCACAGTATCTAAGAGAGTGATCAGACAGTTTTTGAGCTAAAGAAGCTGTGTGTTTCTTTTGGGGGCTTTTTGCACACTGATCCACCACCGTTTTCCTATAGTACAATGCATATCTGGTAACATTACCGTAAACGTGACCAGTAGGTTCACATTCAGATCAGAAAACTGTTCCAGCTGCAGGCATCTACTCCTGTAATTTCAACAATCACCTCATACGCTTCATGTTTTACACCCCTATAAGGTGAGCTTGCTACACTGCACATGAATATTACGTAACATGGTATGACTAGCTCATGTTCAGACATTTAAGATACTGTTCAGCCATTTTGTTTACTGGGTAGGGCATAATGGCCGAGTTAGCTGAGCGGGAATCCACTAAAGCCAAAAAAATAATATAATTTTTTTTAATTAATTACAAAAACCTTAAAGGAAAACCTAAGAAACAGTTGCAGAAGCACAGAAAAAAAAACTGCCGTGTTCGTTATAGTGTGTAAATTCAAAATCTGTATAGAGAGAATGGTGCAATGAAAACAGAATAAGATAAGATGAACTTTATTGAGTAGAATATAGGCAGTAAGAGTTTTGTAATTAACTTTAAATTATGTTTGCCAAAGACAATGCAGTAAATTAACCCAGTTCTACCTGCTAGCTAAAGATGTTATGCTTCTCCCCCTTATTCCATTTAGGACGACTATAGAAAGTTACTAAAATAACCATTGATGAAAACTTATCAAACTTTAAGTATTTACCTTTGTCATAGTTTTCGATTCTTTGGTATCCTTTTGTCCTCCATGTTCTCAAACACCAGGGAGAAAAAAGGCCGCAACTGACGGAAGACCGCGAAGACTAGACGCTAGGCGGTGCAATAGGCTCCTCCCTCTTTTTAAACGAGGCAATAGGAGCTGCTCACATTAAAAACAACTTTATTTAAAAAGTCGTTTTACACCTGATACAAACATTTTCAAAGTCAAACAATGCACAAGTTTAAAAGAATAATTTTATTTTTAAAAGTTTTTTAAGCATAGGGATGGTTAATATGTTTAAAAAATGTATATATAATATTTATCAAATAATTGTCACCCAAATCAACATCATAATAAAAATATAATTAATAAAATATATAATAATGATAAGAAGAAGAATAACAGTTTACCTAAAAGCTCTTCTAACATTAGACTGCTTTTGAAAAGTTTCAATAGTGTCAATACACCATAAGGACAAGGGAGTTTCACAGTTGAAGTGTGACTGCTTGAAAGACCCCATTCCCTCTCCTTTCCACTCGTTCAAAGAAAATATAAATTATTTCTGGTTATATAATTTGAGGGCACAAGTTTGAAGAGTAACATTTTAACAGATCGGTAATATTCTTCAGGAGCTTTACTGGATCTGATTAACCAAAACTTCCATCTTCCGTGTAGCTAACTGTCTTTTCTCTAATACAGTAGAGTGTGTCTGATCTACTAAAAATCCTCAACTGCATGTTTGGTCAATTAAATAGTCTTAATTGTTTGAACAACTAGTAATCCTTATAGTAATCCATATAGGTTTTTTATTTGTATTTTTTGCTTTTCTTTTTTCTACTCTTGTGTCCGTTTTAATCACTTATTATTGCTGCTGTGACAAGTGAAGTCATTATTTTATCTTATCTGAGCTTCACCATGCAGCCTACCATGCAGAGCGCTGAAAGTTCAAATTAAGTACTTAAAATGAAATCTAAAATTTAAAAGTAACCAGTTTCAAACCAGTTATTTGGAATAGTGTGCAGAGTGTTTTGAGTAACATTGAATGTTCAAAAACATCAAAGTTCCTATAGTCTCACTTGACAGCTGGATTGTAGTGTCTGATAACACATAACATCTTGAGGTCTCAACGTGGACTTTAAGTACATTTGCTAGCCAAGGCTAAATACTGAGAGGGTCAAAAATGAAGGGTAAAGAACATCTGACTGTACATAAGGATAGCAAAAGTGATAGACTGAGGTTGTGCCAAATATGTTAAAGTTAGGGTGATTTGTTAGAGGAATGGTACCCCATGGCTGCCGTCTGCAGGTTATGAAAGAGAGTTATGTTCATACTTTCTTTTGAGTTTCTTTTTACAATTTGACTTTCAGAACTCCCTGGGTTGTGTGCAATCTGTGATGGGCTTGTTTGGAATAAATCCTCCTTTATTCAAATAACACTTTCTCAGGCTCTTCACAGAAGAAGAATCCTCACATAAGCATGTGCTACCATTTTGAACCAATGTACACATTTACCATCACTGACCCAACTAGGACCTACATTGGATGCCCACCCATATGGCTTTCATGTGAGAAACCCAAGTGGGTCCCATATATACTAAACAATCTTGAGCCCATGGAAAATATATGCCCATATTAATTTAACATAACCCATTTGGGGCCCACATAGACATGTTTTCAGGGTCTGACTTGCATTTGCCCATGTGTGACACATATAGTTTGACCAGGTGGGTCCCACCTGTGTCATCAGGACTAAAAAATATATACTGATTACCTCACTTTGCCCCACCTGGGGCACACAGCAAACGCTTTTCTTTAAATGACTGTGTTTGCCCATGTCTAACCTAGGTGAAAAACCCAAGTGGGTCCTACGTGTGTTTTCCATTTTGAAACAAATAAAGTGTTTCCCATATTTGACCCAGCCAGAACCTACTATATATTTCCACTTGGTTTTGCCCATATGGCTTTCATGTAAACCCAAGTGGGTCCTAAACCCAAGTGGGTCCCATATATACTAAACAATCTTGAGCCCACGTAAAATACATGCCCATATTAACTTAACATGACCCATATGAGGCCCACATAGACATGTTTTCAGGGTCTGACTTGCATTTGCCCATGTGCGACCCATATAGTTTGACCAGGTGGGCCCCACGTGTGTCATCGGTAATAAAAAATATATTGACTACCTAACTTTGCCCCACCTGGGGCCCACATAGACATGTTTTCAGGGTCTGACTTGCATTTGCCCATGTGCGACCCATATAGTTTGACCAGGTGGGCCCCACGTGTGTCATCAGTGCTAAAAAATATATTGATTACCTAACTTTGCCCCACCTGGGGCCCACATAGACATGTTTTCAGGGTCTGACTTGCATTTGCCCATGTGCGACCCATATAGTTTGACCAGGTGGGCCCCACCTGTGTTATCAGTGCTAAAAACATATATTGATTACCTAACTTTGCCCCACCTGGGGCACACAACAACAGCCTATCCTTAAATGACTGTGTTTGCCCATGTCTATCCCAGGTGGAAAACCCAAGTGGGTCCTACATGTGTTTCCCATTTTGGACCAAGTTAAGTGTTTCCCATGTTTGACCCAGCTAGGACCTACTAAAAGTGCCCACTTGGGATTGCCCATATGGGTTTAATGTGAAGAACCCAAGTAGGCCCCATACAAAAAGCCCAGTTTGAGCCCATGCCCATATGGTACCCATCCAGCCCGAGCAAAAACCAGGTGGGGCCCATATATACATGTTGGCTGGGTTCTTGACCATGTTTTCCTGTTTTATGCTCTCTTTTTTCTCCTTTTGGAGCAGATCTTTATTTTTTTCCAGAGCTTCATCAAGCTTTTCTTGGAGCTCCTGATTCTTCTTATCTTGGAGATCCCTTTTCTTCTCCTCAACAATACCCTGTTTTTCCTGAAGCTGGTAGGATAATTTTTCTAATTCAGCGCTCTTTCTCTCATTTTCTTCCATCAGGATCTTAATCTTCTCTCTGTTCATGAGATTTTCTTTCTCCATTTCTTCCAATCGCTTTTCCTCTAATTCTACCTGTTCATCCCAAGGAAGAGAGCTGATATAAGGGTCTAGGGACTCATACCATGGAATAGAGCTGGGGTCAACTTCTTGTCTTTCTTGCTGTTTCTGAGACATGTTGGAGTCTGTATACCGTGAGTACAAAAAGGATCCAAATGTTTGAAAATGTTTTACTGGTGAACGTTTGAATGCTGCTAACACATGTGCTGCAAATAACGGACTAAAAGTTCTACATCCGCACCCCTATTTAAGGATTCATGAGGATCAAAGGATCAAAGGATCAAAGCTTTAGAAGCCTGTGACATCAGAATTCCATAAGCCAATGAGGTTGTCACATGACGTTTTTGAATGAGGTCATATTTTTGTATGAATTTTTTTTTAAATAACATCAACATTCCGTAAGCCAATGAGGTTCTTACATGACTTTTGAATGAGGATAATTTGTTTGCTTTTTGCTTAATTTTTAGCAGCTTTATGTTTGCAGCTCACCACAGGTTGAGTAAAAGAGTGGGTGAAGTTTTGCCTTTTCCCATCCTCCTGTAAGCTTTGATGTTTTTTACTTTTCATGCTTCAAGTATTCATAAAAAATTTGGATAATTTTCCTTTTTTGTGTCATAGCGAATACTAATAAACCATATACTACATCTGCATTTTAAAAACTCACATCAATTCGCTGATGGTGTATGATATTAAAAGGAAATGAAGGCTGCTTTTTGATAAGGTATGCTGCAAATGCTTATCTTATTAGCTTAGTGTGGGATCACCGCAGTCATAGTTGGGATATATTGTGTACAGCGAATATATCCCAACTATATCCCAACAAATCAAATGAAGCCACTTTAATGTGTCGCATGTTTAATTTGAAGCTTGTAAACAAAATTTTTTAATGATAATACATTCCCAATAACTGAAATAACTCTTAGCCTGAGAGACGGAGGCAATATGAATAAATAAAACAGATGAGAGTTCTAGTACAAACTGTAAACTTCAACCCGACTGTGAGCATTTGCTCCCATATTCTGCCAAATGCTTGTAATCAATCTAAAAATATGTTTGAGATATTACTATTCTGGATATTAATACATAATTTAGTACTGTTTCCATCTCTGTGGTGTTTATGCTTAGCTTCCTGAAGGTCATTTGGCCAATTTTGAAGCAGTGGGGCTCTCATCTAAGTGTTTCCTTTCCACAACCTTCTGTGGAAGGTGTAAATGAGGAGAAACCGAGAGCCAATAATAACTTTCACGTTCATTTCCAGGCTGTTTTATTTCTCCAAGTACTGTGAATTGGCCCAAGGCTGCAAATTATGGAAGTGATACTTTCCAAAAAATGCATTCTTCGCAAAAGATTTTTACTATTTAGATTCAGTCTTTTTTGGGTGTCCCCCTCCTCACAGTAAAATTGTGTGCAAGCATAAAAATCAGCACTAATTGTCCTTAAAGACCATTATGTGAATTTGGTTCTCCTGCTGATTTAACAAGCTGCTGCAGTGCTTTGTGACATTTTTGGCATATTTAAAACATTATTTTTAACCCATTTTGACCCCGTGTGGATGTTTTTGACTGACTCCTATCAGACATGATCTGAGTCAGTTCACTTCCTAGTAATGGTATTTTATTAAAATTGGGTCTGAATGGCTAAAATAGTTATGTTCATCTCTATGTTATGTTCTAAGACATCCAGTGGGATCTTGCCTGGGTATTTTCCCTTTGGAGATCATCAGTGCACACCTAACTCAGAGGCAATTATGAGCAAGACCCAGAAACTACTGGAGAGCTTATACTTTATGTCTCATCTGGCCTGAGATCTCCTTGGGATCCTCTGGAGGATCAGGAAAGCGTTGCTGGGTAGAAGAAAACATGGTGGTAACAAAGTAATAAATCAAGCCAACTGCTACTGAAAACAAGAAGTAATTGAAACATGAAAAACAAATGCATGAACATGAATGAACTGATGAAGAAGCACTAACACTAAAAACCCCAAACAGAAAAATACATTTAGATAACCCCGTTAGTTCAAACTGTATTCATGTGTCTGACCTGAAATGAAACAGTGCCATGCCTTATTCATTACAAGACAGTCCATTTTGGACTATCTTGTAATCCAATGAAACCAGAAGTCAGAGCGAGATTTCAAATTTAGAAGTTCTCTGCTCCAGTCCTCTTTGTCTTGTGCTAGTGCGCAATGCACAATGCTAGTTTTTGATCATTACTAATGTGGCCTTATTGCTTCGTAGCCGATATCAATCTGGGTCTGGGTACGTGTTTCATCAGGAGAACCTCCAGGAAACCATGGACAACTTCAAGTTCCTGGTCAAAGACAGCAAACCAAATGTGGTCAGTGACAACGTCTTCCACGTCCAGTGGTCCCTCATCAGCTTTGAGCACAAAAGGTCTGCACCATTTCCCAAAAAATATGCATATTTTATATTGATTACCTGTTGCCCATATTAGGAAATAAACATGTGTTTACCTTCACTGATTATGCAATTGTCTGGCCTCTTTCAGTGTGACAAATGAAGAAATAGAGTCGGCTCCTGAAACTGCAGGTATTTCACAAATCAGAAAAAATAACAGAAAAATAATCTGCTTCATTTATTTACCCACCTCGTATTTAACTGGTCCAATTTGCCTTCCATTACCTGCAGTATGTTATTATATGTAAACAAGGAAAACTTTCCCCACATGAAGCAGCAGGTTATTAATGGATTACAATGAGAGTACAGGCTGTAGGCACTGATGTTTTGGCTGGTTCATTGTCCCATTAGAAGCACTCAATACTGTCATATTGAGTCTTGGGTGCTGCAGATCGGTCAGCTCGAGCATTCCTCCATCACACGGGAGTTTTTCATAAACACCGAGGTGAACATATTCTTCATCTCCAACATAGAGCTGCAAGGAAGTACAAGAAAAGTTAAAGGAGATCCTTGTGCACATAGAAGTACTGCTGATCATTTTAACACAGCTGTGGTAAGTCACACTAGCCAAACGACATGCTAACATGTAGAAAAGGAGAATCTACACCTTCATATATAGAGAGTGCACGTTGGCTCACAAACAGAACATTTGTTGAGTTCTGTTCATGGCTGAAACAGTATGAAGTGCACATGAATTTCCATTTTATTTTGCAGGTTTCTCTCAAATTTTGCAGTGATAAGTAACATTTCAGGCTAAAAAGTCTAAAAGTTTTGTATGAGCCTCTGCATAAATATAAAACCACATAAGCGCAGAGTGTAGAAGCTTCAGTGTAGCTGAAAAAAAAAATCCAGTGATCATTGCTTTAGTTTCCCCTGAGAGATCAGATTATCTACCATCAATGCTCTTATTGATGATATGTTTTTATATTGAAGAGATTTGTAAAGTTGCCACTGTGCAGTAGTTGGTCCCAGCTACGACCTGTGTTTTGTAGCTCTGTGCAATGAAAACCTTGAAGTTTCTCTCGGCTTTCTGCTCTGCGAGAGGCTTCATCTAAATAAAAATGACAATAGCATCAACATAAAGCACAGGCCCCGTGTGTGCATAAAGTTGTGAGTGTAAAATCTCTCTTTCCTACTCACTGCATCACAGATCTTCTGAACTTCTTCATCAGCCTCCTTTTCCTCGGTCAGCCCTCCACACATCGGCATTTTGACACATTTTTTTGGTGGTGAAAAATGAGCAAATAGTGAATAAGCGCACGCAGAGCCTGTTTTTATGGGGCTTCAGTGAGTCAACGAGTCATGGGGTGATTAGAGGGGCGGTATTTGTAAAAGGTCACGTAAAAAACACACACAGAAAGAGAGAGAGAGGGAGTCTGATTTTGTGTTTATAGGATACATCTCTTAAACGTCTGTTCTGAAGGCAGGACTGTGATGCCTTTTTCTCCCTCGCCACTAGAGGGTGTGCGTCCATAAGACTGGTGAGTTACAGGATATTCCTTGTGTAAGAAGGATAGCCTGTATGTTTTATCGCTCTGGACATCCTCTGTTTGTACATTTTCTATAAGCTAAGTTATCGCTAGGCTAAGCGGGCTAAGCTAAGCGAGCTAAGCTAAGTTATCGCTAGGCTAAGCGGGCTAAGCTAAGCGAGCTAAGCTAAGCGAGCTAAGCTAAGTTCGCCTAGGCCATACTGAGTTCGGTTTGAGTTGGTGATTTGTTATGTGTATTTACCTTCTTTAGTTGGCATCATAAGTGAGTGGGGCACAAGAGTTAAGTGATGGAAAGATTTATTTTCTTTGTTGCCAAATATGGTTCAGACTATAAGTAAAGGCCGCCAGCTTAGTAGTAGGGCCTATAAGACAAGTATGTGGCTGTAATATGTTATATGGTGATTCTTGTTGTCTATAATTTGATTGTAATTTGTGTTCTGTTTTCCATTCTGTTTGTAGAACCACACACATACCCACACTCACGCTAAATCTGCCATTAAAGAGCTGAACGATCATCCCCTGTCCTCGTTATTTTCTGGAGGGTCATAGTGGCACTTGACCTGTGCACACCCTGCGATCACCACTGTAGAACTGAACCTCATATCAGAAATCATCATAACAACGTCTCTTAAATACAAAATTTTTTAGACAATTCCCTTTTTCGTGCATTCTCTCGAGTCTGCCGGGAAGTGAAAATACAGGATGTGAGCTGTGATTGTAATGTTTGGAGAGGGTCACACATGAATCATGGCCTAAAAAACTGCTTTCAGCTCTTCCCTACGTCTGACACCTGAACCTCAGCAAACCACAGTTCCCAAAAGTACCCAAAAGTAAGAGTGGAGACTGCTCTCTGTGGTTCAGACATTATTTTATTTCTATTATTTGTTGTTTAAGGCTGTAGAATTAGATTTTACCCAGTTACCTAGGTTGTTTTGTTTGTTTTTTTAACCAGGGGGTCTCTTTACCTCACATACGTTCAAGAAAACACTTCTGGAGTCGTTACAGTACACTAGGACCAGTTAGGTTCGACTACTAGCGTAGTAATGAGTGTAGCTTGTAATAAAGACCCCAGACCAGAAAATAAGTTTAAATTGCTGGCGTATTATTTTGTAAAAACAGAGAATAGACAGTTGACACACATTACATAAAACATTCCACACCACATTTAAGGAAAATAAGATATTTCCTTTCCCTTTTTAGTTCAATAATTTCTGTTAATTTATCCTATTTATCTCAAAACCTTTTATTTGGCTTTAAAAGGATGTTATTTTCAACCTAGGTTACTGTTTTATTTATTTTAAGGTCTAAGTTCGAGTTTATACTTTAATCTATTTGAATTAACACTGTGTTATTTTAAATCAAGTTTAGTTCTTTAGGCCCAAGATTTAATTTAATCTTGGTCTAGTTCACCCTTAGATTTCAACCATTTCTTATGTTGTTTTAACCCAACAAAATTATTTACATTTCCGTTAACACCATTACAGTGTTAAAATATGAGGTTGACCAAAGATAAATTACAAAGAACAAAAAAATGTAAAAAACTGAAAACAATTCAGCAAAAGGCTGAATAACCCCTTAAACAAACAGACAAACAAAAAGAAAAGTTGTCTCTGTGTCCTTTAACTATTAATCCCAGAATCACTCTGAATGGTTATCCAGTGCTTTGAGAGTCCACTGTTCTTTTGCAGAGGTGTATGGATTATGGATTGTGTTGTAATTGCACATGATCTATGTTGTGTCCACTTGCTTGTGCTTCGACCAGCTAGGTCAGGTGTTGGGTTCGTTATTGAACAGGTACCACAATGGTTCTGGTGCGTACAGCAATCAGGGCAACTCTAACATTAAACCCCTTCTGCTGTTACTTTGGGTGTTAATGTTAAATCTCTGAGCTCTCTTGCTTTTATCCAGGGGCGATTTAACCCATCAAAGCACCCCCAAAGATTTTTTACTTCTTTTGACAATATTTGCTGTTTATGGGACAAACTACTAAAAATATAAAAAGTATACAGTACGTACTTGAGATGGAACATTTTAACAACAAAAGTATAGATAACCCCTCTCCCCTCCCAAAATAGTTTGTTCCAGCTCGCCTCTCCCCTGCTCTGGCGCCCTTTCTGCCAGAGCGATGGTGTTTGAGACGCAGCGGAGCGGAGGTGGAAGCGCCTGCCTTAAAACAGGGCATATTAGCTGCATTTAACCCTAAGTTACTCTTATATAGTTAGGTAGGAGTCAGACCATGTTTCTTTTTAGCTGAAAAACATTACACCAGGTAACCTGCTGTGTTGAAAACGTGTTTTCCGGCAATGTTTGCTACCCTACAATCCGTCCTGCTCTGTAGTAAAATCAGCGATACTTGATCGTCTTGTTGCTCCCATTGAAATGTATACAGCCTATTTAAAAATCTAAAACTTAACATTATCTGTAGCCTGCTGTTGTTACCACTGTCCTGTTTGAAAAGGAGAGAAGCTGCTTATTTTGTCATATGTGTCGATATTAAACCCAAGGTACTAACTAGCTAACTGACTGGATTCCCATTAACCTTATAACTGCTGTTGTGTGTGTGTGTGTGTGTGTGTGTGTGTGTCTACAGAGACAGCCAGGTTCATGATGGATATGAGGAAGTTTTTTCAAAAAAGGAGCCACATTCAGGTGAATGTGTAAGATCAAATGATCTGTCAATAAAGGATAATGTTGGATCAGTGTTTCAATATTTATATCCTTTATTAGATGTACATGTGGTTTGGTTATTTGCCTTTTGGTTAAAAGTACACTGAGAGAGGACTTTTTTATTAGTGATCTTAATAATATTGTTTTTAATCTAATTGAATACAATCTATTTGTGTATGATTGTCAGTCCAAAGAGGGAGAGAGGAAAGAGGAGAACATGAGGAGAAAGTACAAGTTCAGGAAGAACCAGGCAAGAAAACAGACAGGGAACAGTGACAGACACAACACAAACTGTTAAACTGGCAAAGAGAAAACTTTTTGAAGCTCAAGAGTGAGGCTGGTGCCATTCCAGATATGTTAACATTGTACAATCTTCTGGATAATCAGATCTTCACCACACTGAAAACTGTTATTCAGGTTGCCCTAACAAACCCAGTTAGCAGCTGTAGCTGTGAGAGGTCTTTTAGTGTCTTGAGTCAGCTCCATACCTGGCTGAGAAGGACCATGGGTCAAAGCAGACTCCAGCACCTGGCTGTGCTGCGAGTCTGCGACATAGGATAAAAGAAAAGAAAAACTCTGCAGAGCCATATTAGTATCTGCACTAAACATCTTTTCATACGTTGTACCAGAGGCCAAGGTGTCTCCATTTTTCTAATTTTTTAATAATATTTTGTATATTTCAAGGACTCTTCTGTTTTTGGAGTGTATTTTTTATGTATCTGTATTGTATTATACAAACACTTTAAAAGTGAATCTCTGTCCAAAAAATGCACTCAGTTTACTTCTTACTCACTGTGAGCATCATTCATTATTCTCCCCAGTAATTAAGGTTAGGATATATTTTTTTTTATTCCAATCCATTCTTCAGCATTTAAATAACCTTTATCAGATTTGATGGTTTTGTTACAGACTTTAAAAAAGTGTTTTGCTTTTCTTTCACAAATGTGGGATTAAATTGTGTTAAAATGTACAAAACTGTGATGTCATGTTTTGTGACGAGGACCCAGGCACAGACAGACTTGATGAATTTAAGAATCTCATGATTTAATAAAGAAATTTGCAGACTTACACAGAGATGGTAAAATTCTGATGACTGATAATGGAGATGAAGACAACAGACGATGAGGACAGGGAGGAACAGAGGGAACTCGGGACAACTGGAGACATTTAAGGATGCAGGGACTGACAGAGACAGGGAAGAAGTCTCATCGTGACGAGTAAAGTTTATCTTGCCTGGATGGGCAGCTCTCTGGGTGCTCAGCACCCCCAAAGCTCTGATCCTAGAATTGCCCCTGCTTTTATCACTCAAGAAATATTTCCAAGTCGCACTTTAGTGTGTCATGCTCAGAATTACTGTTATTCATGCCTTTATTTCATCATGTCTGAATTATTGTAATTCATTGTTCACTTGTCTTTAAAAAAAACAAAAACCTTGGGATGTCTGCAGGCTTCTGACTAAGTCTTCTGCTCACATCTCCCTGTTGCAAATGCAGTTGCTAGTTCAACTGATTCAACTGAAAGTACAGTACTGTGCAAAAGTCTCAGACTATCCTCATTTCTTTATATTTTGCTTCCAAGGAGCCAGACCTACTTCTAGGACTTCCTTCTTTCAAAATTTTCTTTGAACTCTGGCTGTTTTTCCACTTATTTTCAGACCAGTCCTTGTGCCTGAGCAGTTTCAGTGGAATGGTTTTATTTGTTAGGGCAATTTACGCTGACATATTAATCATTCGAGCATTTAAGAAAAAAAACTAACTTGTCAAGAGATTTATTCTAAAGACACTTCTTCAGCTAAGAATCTAAAGGTAGAAACACACAGACGCTGCAGTTTTTACTTGCAAGGGCGATCACAGAACGCTCACACCAGAGTGGGGGCCCTGTGATGTGCGCTTTGTTCCTGCACTTGCCTTTATTTATATACAAAAGTAATACAACAGTGAATACGTCTATTCATTAACAGAGGAATGTTAGTATGTAGGGAGTGAAGATAAAAGTGGTTCAGGTGTATGTGTGTGTGTGTGTGTGTTATTCTGAAGGACGTGGCCCCTCTTCTTGAAGATAAGAGCTTCCAGCTCCCCTCTTCCTGGCAGGAGTGAAATGATAACAGCTTGCTCAGCTATTATCACTGTGAGAAAGAATTTATAAAGCAAGTCTTGATTCCAACAACAGTAATAAAAGGGTCATCATGCAGTATTCTATAATATGCAAACTTATATATCACAAAAAGATTATACTGACTACTAAGTACAATTTTCTATTGACATAACTCAAGAGAGGAACCAGTTAACTTATCTTTAGGCACTTTTTTATTTGCAGCTTGTTCCAGAAATAAATAATTTGTTCCCATTTATTTTGTTAAATCTATGAAAAATGACAAAAAAGCACTGTTTGACATACATAAATCAATATTTTTGCACCAGAAGGTGATTTCCAATGAGCTGTTAGTCAAAAAGCTGGTATAACTTAGTATAATCTACAGTTCTTAAAAAAATGAAGAAACCGAACAACAAGTGATTGGCAGACCTAAAGAAAAAACAACAACAACAACAAAACAAAAAACAACCTACAACAGATTAACTGTATCTGAAAGCATTGCCCTTCAGAAATGAGAAAAAATATCCAGAAAAAACCCTGACACAGCCGGTCCATCTACCGTTTACCATTTTCAAGGAAAGCTGAAATATGTAAAGTTACACAAGAACTGCACTGAATATCAGTGGCCACAGGTCTTATGGAGAGATGAATCCAAATTTGAAGTTTTTGGTTCAAACAATTCTCAACTTCTTACTGAACAATATTATAGTTATATTATAGACACAATGTGTAGACTCTCATCTTTCATTTGAGGGTATCCACATTCAAATTGGATGAAGGCTTTAGGAGTTTCAGCTACTTAACATATGCCACCCTCTTTTTAAAAGAACTACAAGTAATTGGACAATTGACTCAAACGCTATGTGCTATGCAGATGTGGGCAATTCCTTCATTATGTCATTATCAATCAAGCAGATAAATGGCCTGGAGCTGATTTGAGGCGTGGTGCTTGCATTTGGAATATTTCGCTGTGAACAGTAGTGTTGTGCAGATCAATATTGAAGTTTTTGGTTCAAATATCGATTCCTCCAGTAACAGGTATTAATGTGCTAGAATCAATTCTCATATTAAAATATAAATTTTTTAGAGTAAATTTGTAGTTTATCACTAACAGGAACATGGTGGAAAGAAACTATATTATTTGGATCATCTAACTTGGAAGATGATTATATGGAGGTATTCTAATAATTGTTTTCTTGTACTCACAATAGTCATATGCAAAACACGGCTGTATAAATGTGTCGCAGCCCTTTGGCGTGCACACTCAACAATGGCCAAGCGTAAATGGAGTCATGTGTGGATGTATTTTACCTCCACAAACAGCCAAGACATGGTTTGCGATACATGTGGCAAGACAGTGAGGTGTTGTGGCAACACCACTAACCTCATCAAACACCTCAGAGTAAATCATATCACAGACTATGACGAGCTTATGTTGAGGGGAACTGAAGATGTAAGTGTCACAGAAATGGCTTATGTATAAAGAAGTTTAATAATGGTTTCAGCAGTTAAAATGTTCTTGCTTGTACATTTCTGTGGTCAATATTGTAAAGGTGTGTTTATCTTGTCACAAAGAACAAGTTTTGTTACACCGCTATTATCGCGAGGTTTGGGCGTGATAGTATAGGCTGTGAGCCCACGTTTAATAATCACGCTAAGGAGTTCAGCGAGCTATCTGCAAAGGCCTGGTTAGTCTACCAGCTGTATAAGGTATTTGCTATTTGCCATAACTGTATTGTAATATTGTAAAAATTTGTAATGTATGGTGTTCTAATTATTTTATGTTTTAATTTAGAATGAACAAGACTGTAAAGGTATTCTTCTACGACCTCCGAAGTGGCAGGCGGCCACGAGGTAATTTTTTGTTGTTAAAGCACGAGTGTTACTTTTGATAGACTGAAGCGCTTAAAGTCTTTGTGTTTTATGTTTGCAGTTTTCACGGCGTTCAATAAATGCAGCGAAGCGCCCATCTTGAAGAAGCCGTGCCTGTGTTGTCATTTCGGAGTTACAGAAGATGAGGAGAGGACAGGGAAGGTACAGCTAGGGCGAGACAGACATCTTCATCTTGTAAGAGTCCTTTAGAGCTGCAGGAAGGCAAGTGTTCAAACAGCACACAACTTCAGGGTTGTTGTTTTTTTATTTCTATATAATTCTGCATTATTAAGCAATAAGAACAAGTAGTCTGATGTCCTGTAATCATTATGAAACTATAATATAAAATACAATAAAACATTACATTTTTGTACAAAGTATCGGATCAATATTGTGGATGCCACCCTGAATTTTACTTAGTATTGGATCGGAAAGGAAATCAGTAGTATCGCACATCACTAGTGAATAGACAACATGCAGTCAAAGCAGCTCTCCGTGTAGGTGGAACAAGCCATCCTCAAGCTCTGAAAATGGGAAAATCCCATCCAAGAAATTGCTACAATATTAGGAGTGGCAAAATGTACAGTTTGGTACATCCTGAGAAAGAAACAAAGGATTGGTGAACTCAGCAATGCAAAAAAGACCTGAATGTCAAAGAAAGACAACGGGGGTGGATGATCGCAGAATCATTTCCATGGTCATGAGAAAACCCCTTTACAACAACCAGATGGCTTTGTTTTTCAGTGAGCCGATGATCCCAAACACACTGCCAGAGCGATGTCTCAATACTGCTGGGTTACAGCACAGACTATAGATGTCTCTGTCACAGCTAGACGGTCCTCACCGGTCGCCTTGCCAATTTTTGTTGTGTTTGTGTGTACTTTGTGGTGTTCTCCTCTCCATCCTGTGCGTGTGTGTTTGTATGCGGGAACACGTACTTCCGGAAGCCGTGGCACGGAACGGCAGCTGACCCGGGGGGAGTATCCTGAGCTGGAATCGCCACACCTGTGCTTGATCACGTCGCCGGCTGCTACTAATCCGAAGCAGACCTATTTAACAGCGCGGTCGGGTCACAACCAACGCTGGAACGTTGAGCTAAACCGGGTAGCGTAGTCGCGATTAGCATACCTAGTTTGTGAAGGAGAGAGAACGTTTAAGTTACGGTGCGTTGTTTTTCTCATCTGCCTCCAGGATGCAGGGATCGGAGGAGGAGCAGGCACAAGAAGTAGTTTTGGATAATCACTGCACTGTCACCGAGGGGAGAAGTCACCCTATCACTGCACTGCCCTTTTGGATTACAGACTTGAACTGTTGCCTTATTTTTTTCACTGTGAATAAATTCACTGTCACTCTGCAAGAAGTCTCGCACCCGAGTCCTTTAACCCAATTCACCATGACAGTCTCACTATTTTACAGCTCTTTTTAAAGCATAATGTTTATTTCAAACGTATTATCTTCATCACTATGGACAAAAGTAGATGTTTTATTTGTTTCTTTGAAACTGCGCTGGTTATCCTTGCTATTCTGATGGCATCTCTGAAGTGAGTCACATAAGTGGTGAATTGTGAGTCAGTTCAATTCCCCAACCAATCACATATAAAAATAGCCCCTATGACCACAGAATGTATCTTACAATTACACACACACACACACAGAAAAAAAAAATTCTGCTTTATTTATTTACCCACCTCGTATTTAACTGATCTAGTTTGTTTTATTTCCATTATCCTCAGTATGTTATTATATGGAAACAAGGAAAGCTTTCCCCTCATGAAGAGGCAGGTTATTAATGAATTACAATGAGACTACTGTGGGCACTGATGCTTTGGCTGGTTCGTTCTCCCATTAGAAGTACGCAATAGTGTCATGTTGACTCTTGGGGTGCTGCAGTCTGGTCAGCTGGAGCGTTCCTCCATAAGCCGGGAGTTTCTTGTAAACACGAAGGTGAACATATTCGCCTCCTCCCACATGGACCTGCAAGGAAATACAAGGAAACTTAAAGGAGATGCTTAATGTGCACATAGAAGTAATCCTGATCATTTTATCACAGCTGTGGTAAAGTAAGCCACAGCTGTGGGCCAAACAACATGCCAAGATGTGAAAAGGAGAATCCACGTCTTCATCTATATAGAGTGCACAATGTTTCTAGTGTTCACAAACTAAGATGACGGAGGGCATTAGCCCTATTAAAGATTAATATCAGTTTGTACACGCTCCAGATAGCTTTTCTTCAAATTCTTTCATTCTCACTCGCTTTTGCAACTTTGTACTTTTGTGTTACTCGCAGCAATAACTCCACCTCATTGTTAGTCCATTTAAAAAACTCGGTGCTTTTCCTCAACATTTTACTGTGAAGTTTTAAAGAGCTGTTAAGTAAATAAACCATCTTACAATGTGGAAAAGTGGCATCCACTTCTTTGGCTACATAGTGCATGATGGCTAGTGTTCACAAACAGAACATTTTTTGAGCTCTGTTATGGCTGTGACAGTTTTAACCATAACAGTTTAAGTTTTGTATGAACCTCCATATAAATTACCACATAAACGCTTGAATTACAAACATTACCTTAATGAAGTAGTTGGTCCCAGCTACGAGCTGCGTTTTGTAGCTCTCTGCAGTGAAAACCTCGAAGTTTCTCCCGGTTTTCTGCTCTGCGAGAGGCTTCATCTGAAGAACAATAACAGCAACACCAACATGAAGCACAGGCCCCGTGTGTGCGAGTGTCAAATCTCACTTTTCTACTCACTGCATCACAGATCTTCTGAACTGCTTCATCAGCCTGCTTCTCCTCGGTCAGCCCTCCGATCATTTTTACTCCGACAACATTTTGTTGGTAAAAAACAACCAAAAAGGTCATAAACACACGCCAATTCACAAGACAAGGCATTTTGGACCAGCGCATGGAAAGAGATGCGTCTGTTTGTAGGCTAAAAAACCCCCCACATAAACACATTTTGGACCGTACCATCATCTTAGGGAGAAGGGGGTTGTGGGCGGGGCGGTATTTGCCAAAATTATGAAAAAAAAGAGAAGCACACTTACATACGGAAATAATTACTTTTGTCCATTTTTTGTCCGTTTTTTACTGCATGTGTGGGTTAGTCTGAGCTGACGCTCGAGTCTGCCGGTGTTGTACCAAAGATTGATCGTCTGCCAAAAACTGATTTCCTGTATTTACTAGAAACTGATTACTGTACTGCTATAAATTGTTGCTCTATGCAAAACATATGTCAAATGTATCCCTCACGCATCAGTGTAACTTTGTGCTGAACATTGCCCTCACGAATATCAAGTCATCTTGAGCCACAAACAACATTTCTGTAAAAAGGTAGAATCCGCAATCAGTTTTTGCCACTGACTTTTATATATCCTTTATTTATCCAGTTAAAAATAATCTCGCGTTGACATTACAACTGTCTTTTTTAAGAGTAATCTGGCCAAGAGGACAGCAGAAACTGCAACAAATATAACAATAGTTCTGTAAACATAGTTTAAGTGGACACATACGGACCTGATTGGTTACCATGTAAATACAATAACACAGAGTTATACAGATACCTGAAAAACAGGCCATTTTTACATTTTATATATAACCCCTATGTAAACCAGGTCTCTCTTGAAAATGAGATTTTTAATCTCAATGTACGGTGGCCCTGAGAGGCCAAACGGACTGCAACTTCAGAAAACACTTGCAAAAAGAAAAATGCTGCAAAAAGAAAAATGCTGCAAAAGCACACACAACACAACGGAAATAGGAAAAAAGACAACGGAAATGTTTCTGGGGAGACAATAACCGGACGGACCAGTTGCACGAACCAAAACATGTATGTATGGCTGTATCCCAATTCAGGGACTGTTTCCCACTTCAGGGTCTGCAGCCTTAAAGTACGCAGCCTTAACGGTCCTCAAGGGCCGCGTACTCAAAGATCGCTGCGGCCGGAAGTGCGGGGCTTGTAGGCTTGTGAGATGGGACGGTCTAGCCTCCATCGCGCTGCCCAGGTTGCCTAGCAACCACGATACTAACAGCTGGAAACGTTTCATACAGCTTTGTTTGACAGAAATGAAGGAGAACATATTTTGTACATTTGTTTCTACATGAGCTTTGTGTGATTTGATAAGTATCCGAGGCTGAGACCACAGGACTGTAAAACATGATTGTTGGGCTTCATTTCTGTACTGAACAGTCATTTAAGATTAGCTAGTAAATAACAAATAGTTAATGTTGTTCATGAGACTAAAGTCATCTCACTTTGGTAATGTAAATATAATATGGCCAATATTATATTAATCATTATTAGTTATTACAGCAGTGAACATGAACTCTGTGCCAAACACTGAGCTTCAGTAAAGATTCAAGTTGCATTTATTTATATGTACTATCACCTTAAATCTTCACTTAAAGACAAGTATCTGTGACAGTGTATATATAGATGTATTATATATAAGAGACAAATATTGTTCTTTTAATATGTTGGCATTACTAAATTTGGCTCAATGCTTACATATATGTGTAAAAAGCAAATGTACGAGCTGTGATAACTGTGTCTGATAGAATGAAGAGTAGACTGATATATGAAATATTCCTTTATTGGGTGAGAAAATCAGACCATGTCATAACTGCTTTAAGTCATACAGAATAGATATCAGAGCCTTAAACAGGCTGACTTCTGCTAAATGGGTCAAACTGGGCAGAAAGTCTACAAACACATAACATCCTTATAGAATATGATGTAACACTATAGATCAACTTACCTCAGAATATATAAAGTATATAAACAATTACAGCGATATGATGCAACAAACACAGCAGTGCTACTGATCCAAAATACTCAAAGCTTCATAGAACTGAAACAAACATTTATTTTTAGCTCCATTCTGCTGCTGATACATACTTTAGGTTTCTGAACATTAAACTTGTTGCTGCCTTTCATAGTGTGTAACTTGAAGGCCCTGAGTACTTTCTCCCACACTGCAAACACTGGAATGATAACATTATTTGAACATTACCTAATAAGACTGATTCAGGACAGACAATTAGTTATGTTAAACTTTCCTAGCAGTCCTTCACAAACAGGGAACAGTCTGTCTATTCTCTCCATCTGTCAGCTGCTGCTGGCTCTTCCTCCTCCTCTTCCTCACACACTGCTGAGTTTGTCCTGGTGGATCATCAGGGGTGTAAAGCCTCACAGAGGATGTGCAGCAGTGGGTCCCTCAGTCTGTCCTCACTCTGGACACTTGCAGTTGTGACACATAGAAATCAAATGTGTGATAAGCTGCAGGATTCAAACACAAGTGTAACTTATAAATACATGTTCATACTTTTATTCCACAATCAGAGAGAAAGAAAAAGAGAGAGAGTGCAGGACAGACAGACAGGTGACAGTCTCAGGTGTATACACTGCTACAAACAGGAGGATTTAGTGTTTGTGTTATTACGAGTGCTAAACAAGAAGAGTTCCCAGCTGGTACAGTGGACACATGTGTGACTCCTGTGATTAAAGCATCTTTCTTTCAGCTTAACGAGTGAACCGTCAGCTCGTTCAAACACACGTTAAAGTCCGTATGGCTCAACACCACCGAACAGAGGCAGCAATTTAACATAGCTAACATTAACAGTGCAGTGAATCCTGCTTGTGCCGTGATATTCAGGACTGCAAACCAAGCAGCATCACTGACTTTCACCCTGTTGTGTTTGTGGATATATGACTGACTTTAATTATCCATAAAATCATCACATTCTCTGTAAGATTAAGGTCGACTATCGAACGGCGTATAAAGTAAAGACTTTAAAACAAAGTAAACGCTGAAAGTACAAACATCGCTAATGTCACATAACTTTGCCGGCATGTGGCCAACAGTAATGTTTTAATGTTCTTCATTATTAAACATTTGCACATAAATAAGTGACATAATATTCAGAACTTACTTTTGAAAGTTTACTCTTTGGCCGCTCCGCTGCCACTTCGTTGAAGTGTCTCCCAGTCCCAGTGCACTTGTTAGCATGACACCAACGAGGCCTCCCTTGCAAGTAAATCGATCGATCACTGCCTGTCTTGTTTTCTTCATGATGCATAAGTCTCTAAACTAGCGGGGCTTGTGGAAACACAGACCCAACATAAAGGCCCTTGCTCTTGTTGTTATTTCAATACAAATTTCTTAAAGAAAGACAAAGAAAAGGAAATAAATAAATACAAAATATCACACTATTGCCCTTCAATTAGTTTTAAAAACCTGACATCTGTGCAGACCACAACTAGACAGATAAGCACATCGGATTCAGATTTGATTTAAACTAACATCTGTCGGTCTCTAGAAGTCTAAAACATCCGTTAAACATCCAATATACTCAACTTCCCAGAAAGCTTTGACTTCACGTATGAAAATAGGAGTGATTTTTGTTGTTTTGTAGCACGATATCAGCTCAGATATTAAACTGCATAGCATTCATCCCATGTTTAAACAAAATGTGGTATTTTCTGCTATTTCCTGTCAGGACAAAAGGAAATGAAAATGTAATTTGCTTTAATATGATGGAACTAAAAAAGCTTGATTTTCATCATTGACTGAGAATATTGGATCTGTCTCCCAGTCTGGCTGTCCTGATTATAATGATGTATAAACCTTCAGCTGACGAATAGATGCCAAAAGCCAAGAAAACCATAGAATTGTGCTCATTTTGCTGTCAGTAGACGACATGAAGAGAGCTGATACTGAAATGTCTTTATTTCCTTGATGCCTTGTTGGCATGTTGAATGAGTTGTAATGTTTACAAGTTTTAATTTCTTTTGACTTTCTGAATTTCCCTCCCCTCTGTGGTGAGAAATAACTTTGCTATTGCAGAGCTAAATTATTCAACAAGTTAATAGCTTCACAGCGAGGTCACCTGCGGCACAAGAAATCCATTTTCATGTTATTTAATGTACCTCGGTACAATGGCAGTCCTGTAATGAAGTGCCTAATTTAAAATGTAACATCACCTATTGGTGAAACGAGCTTAGATTATAGGACTCACATGTTTTCATTTGTAGTCTTTAAAACCTGTCTCTACCCATCTAGTATTAATTCTTTCTGGGATACAAGTATGTATATTATGCACACACACAAACACACATGCAGCTATTACACATTTCTTGTTTTTATACCTAAGATCAATTATTGTTGAATGAAGACATTTTTCAAACACATGTAAAATGTGGCCAATTGTGTTTATTGGGTAAAGGAAAAGGTAGAAGGGGGAAAAGAGGTAAAAGAAAAAAAAGGGGGGATAGAAAACCCCAACAATCCCCTCTGAGCAAGCACCAGGCGACAGTGGATAGGAAAAACTCCTTTTAAAGCGAAAGAAAGCTAAAGGAGAAACCTATGGCAGAACCAGGCTCAGGAGGGGGCAGTCAACTGCCGGGACTGGTCGGGGGGTGAGGGTGAAAAAAGAAAAAGGAGGGAGGGGAAGGGGAAGGGGGAAAATGAAGATGGAATAGAGGTGGAGGAAGACGAGGTTACATTAGGTGAGAAGTAGCAGTGTCTCTCCTCCAGAACCAGAAGAAGCGTTTTTTCTTCTTTTTAAGATATTCTTCGACGAGCACCTTTTTCTCAATGATGAGGGTTTTCAGCTCATCCATTGTTTCTGTGTTTTCTTTCTCAAGTTTGTTGCATCTTTTCACCATGTCTTCTAATTGTTCTTGTTTTTCTTTGAGCTTGTCTTTCAGTTCTTTAACTGTTGCCTCCTCTATTCGCTTTGCCTCGTGCACATCTGTGTGCATGTCTTCCAGCTGCTGGTTTCTCTTCTGGATATCATGAAGTCTACACTGCAGGTCTTTATGTGTTTTCTGTTGTTCTTGCTTTTCCACCTGGATTTCAGTGGTTTTGTGCTTCAAGGTCTTAGAAAGTTCTTCAAGTTCTGTATTTTTTCTCAGCATTTCATTGATGCTACTCTGCATCGCTGAGCATTGATTTTCCAGTTTTTTCTTTTCTCCTTCCAGTACAGTTGTTTTGTACTTCGTTTCATTATACAATTCTTGGAGTTCTTCATTTTTCCTCTGAAGAACAAGTTTTTCTTCTTCCTGTTGTATTTTCTGTTGGTCTTTTTCTTGAAGCAGCTCGTTATTTCCGTGCACTTTTTTATCCAGCCTGATTTGGAGCAATCTGTGTTTTTCCTCCATCTCGTCAAGCTTGGAGTCCATTTCCTTCTGTTTCATTTCCATTTGCTTCTTGTTTTGAAGCAACTGTTGATTTTTGTGCAGAGTTTTGTCATGCTTCACCTGCAGAGCTTTGTATTTTTCCTCCATGGCTTGGAGTTTGCTCTGCAGGTCTCTCTGCTCTACGGGCTCTTGTTTCTTGTCTTGGAGGATCTCTTTATTTCTCTCCAGAGCTTCATCAAGAATTACTTGCAAGCCTTCATTTTGTTTCTCGATGTTTCTCAGCTTGCAATTCATTTCTTCCTGATGTATTTTCTGTTGGTCTTTCTCGTGAAGGAACTCTTTATTTCTCTCCAGAGCTTCATCAAGCATTACTTGCAAGCCTTCATTTTGTTTCTCGATGTTTCTCAGCTTGCAATCCATTTCTTCCTGATGTATTTTCTGTTGGTCTTTCTCATGAAGCATCTCTTTATTTTTGAGCAGTGTTTTCTCAAGAGTCATTTGCAGCATTTTCAGTTCTTCCTCCAAGACTTCAAGCTTGGAATCCGTTTCTTTCTCGAGCATTTCTTGTTCCTCTCTCTCTTGAATGAACTCTTTATTTCTGTGCACTGTTTTATCGAGCCTGATTTGGAGCAATCTGTGTTTTCCTTCCATCTCGTCAACATTGGAGTCCATTTCTTTCAGTTTCATTTCCATTTGCTTCTTGTCTTGAAGCAACTGTTGATTTTTGTGCAGAGTTTTGTCATGCTTCACCTGCAGCGCTTTGTATTTTTCCTCCATGGCTTGGAGTTTGCTCTGCATGTCTCTCTGCTGTGTGGACTGTTGTTTCTCTTCTTGGTGGATTTCTTTCAGTTTTTCCAGAGCTTCGTCAAGCTTCTCTTGGAGCTCCTGATTCTTCTTGACCATGTTTTCCTGTTTTATGTTCTCTTTTTTCTCCTTTTGGAGCAGATCTTTATTTTTTTCCAGAGCTTTGTCAAGCTTTTCTTGGAGCTCCTGATTCTTCTTGACCATGTTTTCCTGTTTTATGTTCTCTTTTTTCTCCTTTTGGAGCAGATCTTTATTTTTTTCCAGAGCTTTGTCAAGCTTTTCTTGGAGCTCCTGATTCTTCTTGACCATGTTTTCCTGTTTTATGTTCTCTTTTTTCTCCTTTTGGAGCAGATCTTTATTTTTTTCCAGAGCTTTGTCAAGGTTTTCTTGGAGCTCCTGATTCTTCTTCAGCATTTTATCCCCTTTAATGCTCTCTTTTTTCTCCTTTTGGAGCAGATCTTTAATTTTTTCCAAAGCTTCATCAAGCTTTTCTTGGAGCTCCTGATTGTTCTTATCTTGGAGATCCCTTTGCTTCTCCTCAACAATACCCTGTTTTTCCTGAAGCTGGTAGGATAATTTTTCTAATTCAGCGCTCTTTCTGTCATTTTCTTCCGTCAGGATCTTAATCTTCTCTCTGTTCATGAGATTTTCTTTCTCCATTTCTTCCAATCGCTTTTCCTCTAATTCTACCTGTTCATCCCAAGGAAGAGAGCTGATATAAGGGTCTAGGGACTCATACCATGGAATAGAGCTGGGGTCAACTTCTTGTCTTTCTTGCTGTTTCTGAGACATGTTGGAGTCTGTATACCGTGAGTACGAAAAGTATCCAAATGTTTGAAAATGTTTTACTGGTGAACGTTTGAATGCTGCTAACACAAGTGCTGCAAATAACGGACTAAAAGTTGTACATCCGCACCCCTATTTAAGGATTCGTGAGGATCAAAGGATCAAAGGATCAAAGCTTTAGAAGCCTGTGACATCAGAATTCCATAAGCCAATGAGGTTGTCACATGACATTTTTGAATGAGGTCATATTTTTGTATGAATTTTTTTTTAAATAACATCAACATTCCGTAAGCCAATGAGGTTCTTACATGACTTTTGAATGATGATAATTTGTTTGCTTTTTGCTTAATTTTAGCAGCTTTATGTTTGCAGCTCACCACAGGTTGAGTAAAAGAGTGGGTGAAGTTTTGCCTTTTCCCATCCTCCTGTAAGCTTTGATGTTTTTTACTTTTCATGCTTCAAGTATTCATAAAAAATGTGGATAATTTTCCTTTTTTGTGTCATAGCGAATACTAATAAACCATATACTACATCTGCATTTTAAAAACTCACATCAATTCGCTGATGGTGTATGATATTAAAAGGAAATGAAGGCTTCTTTTTGATAAGGTATGCTGCAAATGCTTATCTTATCAGCTTAGTGTGGGATCACCGCAGTCATAGTTGGGATATATTGTGTACAGCGAATATATCCCAACTATATCCCAACAAATCAAATGAAGCCACTTTAATGTGTCGCATGTTTAATTTGAAGCTTGTAAACATAATTTTTTAATGATAATACATTCCCAATAACTGAAATAACTCTTAGCCTGAGAGACGGAGGCAATATGAATAAATAAAACAGATGAGAGTTCTAGTACAAACTGTAAACTTCAACCCGACTGTGAGCATTTGCTCCCATATTCTGCCAAATGCTTGTAATCAATCTAAAAATATGTTTGAGATATTACTATTCTGGATATTAATACATAATTTAGTACTGTTTTCATCTCTGTGGTGTTTATGCTTAGCTTCCTGAAGGTCATTTGGCCAATTTTGAAGCAGTGGGGCTCCCATCTAAGTGTTTACTTTCCACAACCTTCTGTGGAAGGTGTAAATGAGGAGAAACCGAGAGCCAATAATAACTTTCACGTTCATTTCCAGGCTATTTTATTTCTCCAAGTACTGTGAATTGGCCCAAGGCTGCAAATTATGGAAGTGATACTTTCCAAAAAATGCATTCTTCGCAAAAGATTTTTACTATTTAGATTCAGTCTTTTTTGGGTGTCCCCCTCCTTACAGTAAAATTGTGTGCAAGCATAAAAATCAGCACTAATTGTCTTTAAAGACCATCATGTGAATTTGGTTCTCCTGCTGATTTAACAAGCTGCTGCAGTGCTTTGTGACATTTTTGGCATATTTAAAACATTATTTTTAACCCATTTTGACCCCGTGTGGATATTTTTGACTGACTCCTATCAGACATGATCTGAGTCAGTTCACTTCCTAGTAATGGTATTTTATTAAAATTGGGTCTGAATGGCTAAAATAATTATGTTCATCTCTATGTTATGTTCTAAGACATCCAGTGGGATCTTGCCTGGGTATTTTCCCTTTGGAGATCATCAGTGCACACCTAACTCAGAGGCAATTATGAGCAAGACCCAGAAACTACTGGAGAGCTTATACTTTATGTCTCATCTGGCCTGAGATCTCCTTGGGATCCTCTGGAGGATCAGGAAAGCGTTGCTGGGTAGAAGAAAACATGGTGGTAACAAAGTAATAAATCAAGCCAACTGCTACTGAAAACAAGAAGTAATTGAAACATGAAAAACAAATGCATGAACATGAATGAACTGATGAAGAAGCACTAACACTAAAAACCCCAAACAGAAAAATACATTTAGATAACCCCGTTAGTTCAAACTGTATTCATGTGTCTGACCTGAAATGAAACAGTGCCATGCCTTATTCATTACAAGACAGTCCATTTTGGACTATCTTGTAATCCAATGAAACCAGAAGTCAGAGCGAGATTTCAAATTTAGAAGTTCTCTGCTCCAGTCCTCTTTGTCTTGTGCTAGTGCGCAATGCACAATGCTAGTTTTTGATCATTACTAATGTGGCCTTATTGCTTCGTAGCCGATATCAATCTGGGTCTGGGTACGTGTTTCATCAGGAGAACGTCCAGGAAACCATGGACAACTTCAAGTTCCTGGTCAAAGACAGCAAACCAAATGTGGTCAGTGACAACGTCTTCCACGTCCAGTGGTCCCTCATCAGCTTTGAGCACAAAAGGTCTGCACCATTTCCCAAAAAATATGCATATTTTATATTGATTACCTGTTGCCCATATTAGGAAATAAACATGTGTTTACCTTCACTGATTATGCAATTGTCTGGCCTCTTTCAGTGTGACAAATGAAGAAATAGAGTCGGCTCCTGAAACTGCAGGTATTTCACAAATCAGAAACAATAACAGAAAAATAATCTGCTTCATTTATTTACCCACCTCGTATTTAACTGGTCCAATTTGCCTTCCATTACCTGCAGTATGTTATTATATGTAAACAAGGAAAACTTTCCCCACATGAAGCAGCAGGTTATTAATGGATTACAATGAGAGTACAGGCTGTAGGCACTGATGTTTTGGCTGGTTCATTGTCCCATTAGAAGTACTCAATACTGTCATATTGAGTCTTGGGTGCTGCAGATCGGTCAGCTCGAGCATTCCTCCATCACACGGGAGTTTTTCATAAACACCGAGGTGAACATATTCTTCATCTCCAACATAGAGCTGCAAGGAAGTACAAGAAAAGTTAAAGGAGATCCTTGTGCACATAGAAGTACTGCTGATCATTTTAACACAGCTGTGGTAAGTCACACTAGCCAAACGACATGCTAACATGTAGAAAAGGAGAATCTACACCTTCATATATAGAGAGTGCACGTTGGCTCACAAACAGAACATTTGTTGAGTTCTGTTCATGGCTGAAACAGTATGAAGTGCACATGAATTTCCATTTTATTTTATTTCCATTTGCAGTGATAAGTAACATTTCAGGCTAAAAAGTCTAAAAGTTTTGTATGAGCCTCTGCATAAATATAAAACCACATAAGCGCAGAGTGTAGAAGCTTCAGTGTAGCTGAAAAAAAAAAATCCAGTGATCATCGCTTTAGTTTCCCCTGAGAGATCAGATTACCTACCATCAATGCTCTTATTGATGATATGTTTTTATATTGAAGAGATTTGTAAAGTTGCCACTGTGCAGTAGTTGGTCCCAGCTACGACCTGTGTTTTGTAGCTCTCTGCAATGAAAACCTTGAAGTTTCTCTCTGCTTTCTGCTCTGCGAGAGGCTTCATCTAAATAAAAATGACAATAGCATCAACATAAAGCACAGGCCCCGTGTGTGCATAAAGTTGTGAGTGTAAAATCTCTCTTTCCTACTCACTGCATCACAGATCTTCTGAACTTCTTCATCAGCCTCCTTTTCCTCGGTCAGCCCTCCACACATCGGCATTTTGACACATTTTTTTGGTGGTGAAAAATGAGCAAATAGTGAATAAGCGTACGCAGAGCCTGTTTTTATGGGGCTTCAGTGAGTCAACGAGTCATGGGGTGATTAGAGGGGCGGTATTTGTAAAAGGTCACGTAAAAAACACACACAGAAAGAGAGAGAGAGGGAGTCTGATTTTGTGTTTATAGGATACATCTCTTAAACGTCTGTTCTGAAGGCAGGACTGTGATGCCGTTTTCTCCCTCGCCACTAGAGGGTGTGCGTCCATAAGACTGGTGAGTTACAGGATATTCCTTGTGTAAGAAGGATAGCCTGTATGTTTTATCGCTCTGGACATCCTCTGTTTGTACATTTTCTATAAGCTAAGTTATCGCTAGGCTAAGCGGGCTAAGCTAAGCGAGCTAAGCTAAGCGAGCTAAGCTAAGTTCGCCTAGGCCATACTGAGTTCGGTTTGAGTTGGTGATTTGTTATGTGTATTTACCTTCTTTAGTTGGCATCATAAGTGAGTGGCGCACAAGAGTTAAGTGATGGAAAGATTTATTTTCTTTGTTGCCAAATATGGTTCAGACTATAAGTAAAGGCCGCCAGCTTAGTAGTAGGGCCTATAAGACAAGTATGTGGCTGTAATATGTTATATGGTGATTCTTGTTGTCTATAATTTGATTGTAATTTGTGTTCTGTTTTCCATTCTGTTTGTAGAACCACACACATACCCAGACTCACGCTAAATCTGCCATTAAAGAGCTGAACGATCATCCCCTGTCCTCGTTATTTTCTGGAGGGTCATAGTGGCACTTGACCTGTGCACACCCTGCGATCACCACTGTAGAACTGAACCTCATATCAGAAATCATCATAACAACGTCTCTTAAATACAAAAATTTTTAGACAATTCCCTTTTTCCTGCATTCTCTCGAGTCTGCCGGGAAGTGAAAATACAGGATGTGAGCTGTGATTGTAATGTTTGGAGAGGGTCACACATGAATCATGGCCTAAAAAACTGCTTTCAGCTCTTCCTTTCCGGTTATCCTACGTCTGACACCTGAACCTCAGCAAACCACAGTTCCCAAAAGTACCCAAAAGTAAGAGTGGAGACTGCTCTCTGTGGTTCAGACATTATTTTATTTCTATTATTTGTTGTTTAAGGCTGTAGAATTAGATTTTACCCAGTTACCTAGGTTGTTTTGTTTGTTTTTTTAACCAGGGGGTCTCTTTACCTCACATACGTTCAAGAAAACACTTCTGGAGTCGTTACAGTACACTAGGACCAGTTAGGTTCGACTACTAGCGTAGTAATGAGTGTAGCTTGTAATAAAGACCCCAGACCAGAAAATAAGTTTAAATTGCTGGCGTATTATTTTGTAAAAACAGAGAATAGACAGTTGACACACATTACATAAAACATTCCACACCACATTTAAGGAAAACAAGATATTTCCTTTCCCTTTTTAGTTCAATAATTTCTGTTAATTTATCCTATTTATCTCAAAACCTTTTATTTGGCTTTAAAAGGATGTTATTTTCAACCTAGGTTACTGTTTTATTTATTTTAAGGTCTAAGTTCGAGTTTATACTTTAATCTATTTGAATTAACACTGTGTTATTTTAAATCAAGTTTAGTTCTTTAGGCCCAAGATTTAATTTAATCTTGGTCTAGTTCACCCTTAGATTTCAACCATTTCTTATGTTGTTTTAACCCAACAAAATTATTTACATTTCCGTTAACACCATTACAGTGTTAAAATATGAGGTTGACCAAAGATAAATTACAAAGAACAAAAAAATGTAAAAAACTGAAAACAATTCAGCAAAAGGCTGAATAACCCCTTAAACAAACAAACAAACAAACAAAAAGAAAAGTTGTCTCTGTGTCCTTTAACTATTAATCCCAGAATCACTCTGAATGGTTATCCAGTTCAATTCAATTCAATTCAATTTTATTTATATAGCGCCAAATCACAACAAAAGTCGCCTCAAGGCGCTTCATAGATACAGAGAAAAACCCAACAATCATATGACCCCCTATGAGCAAGCACTTTGGCAACAGTGGGAAGGAAAAACTCCCTTTTAACAGGAAGAAACTTCCGGCAGAACCAGGCTCAGGGAGGGGCGGCCATCTGCTGCGACCGGTTGGGGTGAGAGAAGGAAGACAGGATAAAAGACATGCTGTGGAAGAGAGACAGAGATTAATAACAGATATGATTCAATGCAGAGAGGTCTGTTAATACATAGTGAGTGAGAAAGGTGACTGGAAAGGAAAAACTCAATGCATCATGGGAATCCCCCGGCAGCCTACGTCTATTGCAGCATAACTAAGGGAGGATTCAGGGTCACCTGGTCCAGCCCTAACTATATGCTTTAGCAAAAAGGAAAGTTTGAAGCCTAATCTTAAAAGTAGAGATAGTGTCTGTCTCCCGAATCCAAACTGGAAGCTGGTTCCACAGAAGAGGGGCCTGAAAACTGAAGGCTCTGCCTCCCATTCTACTTTTAAATACTCTAGGAACAACAAGTAGGCCTGCAGAGCGGGAGCGAAGTGTTCTAATAGGGTGATATGGTACTACAAGGTCATTAAGATAAGATGGGGCCTGATTATTTAAGACCTTGTATGTGAGGAGCAGGATTTTGAATTCAATTCTGGATTTAACAGGAAGCCAATGAAGGGAAGCCAATACAGGAGAAATCTGCTCTCTCTTTCTAGTCCCTGTCAGGACTCTTGCTGCAGCATTTTGGATTAACTGAAGGCTTTTCAGTGAGTTTTTTGGACATCCTGATAATAATGAATTGCAGTAGTCCAGCCTGGAAGTAATAAATGCATGAACTAGTTTTTCAGCGTCACTCTGAGACAGCATCTTTCTAATTTTAGAGATGTTGCGCAAATGGAAGAACGAGAGTCCACTGTTCTTTTGCAGAGGTGTATGGATTATGGATTGTGTTGTAATTGCACATGATCTATGTTGTGTCCACTTGCTTGTGCGCCGACCAGCTAGGTCAGGTGTTGGGTTCGTTATTGAACAGGTACCACAATGGTTCTGGTGCGTACAGCAATCAGGGCAACTCTAACATTAAACCCCTTCTGCTGTTACTTTGGGTGTTAATGTTAAATCTCTGAGCTCTCTTGCTCTCAAGAAATATTTCCAAGTCGCACTTTAGTGTGTCATGCTCAGAATTACTGTTATTCATGCCTTTATTTCATCATGTCTGAATTATTGTAATTTATTGTTCACTTGTCTTTAAAAAAAACAAAAACCTTGGGATGTCTGCAGGCTTCTGACTAAGTCTTCTGCTCACATCTCCCTGTTGCAAATGCAGTCGCTAGTTCAACTGATTCAACTGAAAGTACAGTACTGTGCGAAAGTCTCAGACTATCCTCATTTCTTTATATTTTGCTTCCAAGGAGCCAGACCTACTTCTAGGACTTCCTTCTTTCAAAATTTTCTTTGAACTCTGGCTGTTTTTCCACTTATTTTCAGACGAGTCCTTGTGCCTGAGCAGTTTCAGTGGAATGGTTTTATTTGTTAGGGCAATTTACGCTGACATATTAATCATTCGAGCATTTAAGAAAAAAAACTAACTCAAGAGAGGAACCAGTTAACTTATCTTTAGGCACTTTGTTATTTGCAGCTTGTTCCAGAAATAAATAATTTGTTCCCATTTATTTTGTTAAATCTGTGAAAAATGACAAAAAAGCACTGTTTGACATACATAAATCAATATTTTTGCACCAGAAGGTGATTTCCAATGAGCTGTTAGTCAAAAAGCTGGTATAACTTAGTATAATCTACAGTTCTTAAAAAAATGAAGAAACTGAACAACAAGTGATTGGCAGACCTAAAGAAAAAACAACAACAACAACAACAAAACAAAAAACAACCTACAACAGATTAACTGTATCTGAAAGCATTGCCCTTCAGAAATGAGAAAAAATATCCAGAAAAAACCCTGACACAGCCGGTCCATCTACCGTTTACCATTTTCAAGGAAAGCTGAAATATGTAAAGTTACACAAGAACTGCACTGAATATCAGTGGCCACAGGTCTTATGGAGAGATGAATCCAAATTTTACTTCTTACTGAACAATATTATAGTTATATTATAGACACAATGTGTAGACTCTCATCTTTCATTTGAGGGTATCCACATTCAAATTGGATGAAGGCTTTAGGAGTTTCAGCTACTTAACATATGCCACCCTCTTTTTAAAAGAACTACAAGTAATTGGACAATTGACTCAAACGCTATGTGCTATGCAGATGTGGGCAATTCCTTCATTATGTCATTATCAATCAAGCAGATAAATGGCCTGGAGCTGATTTGAGGCGTGGTGCTTGCATTTGGAATATTTCGCTGTGAACAGTAGTGTTGTGCAGATCAATATTGAAGTTTTTGGTTCAAATATCGATTCCTCCAGTAAATGGTAAATGGTAAATGGACTGATTCTTATATAGCGCTTTTCTACTCTCACGGAGTACTCAAAGCGCTCTATACAACATGCTTCATTCACCCAATCATACCCATTCTCACAAGCACTTTATCTATACTTAGTGCTTTCTAACGACATTCATACACATTCATACTCCGATGGATGCATCGGAGAGCAAGTTAGGGTTAGTATCTTGCCCAAGGATACTTGACATGCAGACTGGAGGAGCCAGGGATCGAACCACCGACCTTCCGATCAGTAGGTGACCTGCTCTACCTCCTGAGCTACAGCCACCCAGTAACAGGTATTAATGTGCTAGAATCAATTCTCATATTAAAATATCAATTTTTTAGAGTAAATTTGTAGTTTATCACTAACAGGAACATGGTGGAAAGAAACTATATTATTTGGATCATCTAACTTGGAAGATGATTATATGGAGGTATTCTAATAATTGTTTTCTTGCACTCACAATAGTCATATGCAAAACACGGCTGTATAAATGTGTCGCAGCCCTTTGGCGTGCACACTCAACAATGGCCAAGCGTAAATGGAGTCATGTGTGGATGTATTTTACCTCCACAAACAGCCAAGACATGGTTTGCGATACATGTGGCAAGACAGTGAGGTGTTGTGGCAACACCACTAACCTCATCAAACACCTCAGAGTAAATCATATCACAGACTATGACGAGCTTATGTTGAGGGGAACTGAAGATGTAAGTGTCACAGAAATGGCTTATGTATAAAGAAGTTTAATAGATGGTTCCAGCAGTTAAAATGTTCTTGCTTGTACATTTCTGTGGTCAATATTGTAAAGGTGTGTTTATCTTGTCACAAAGAACAAGTTTTGTTACACCGCTATTATCGCGAGGTTTGGGCGTGATAGTATAGGCTGTGAGCCCACGTTTAATAATCACGCTAAGGAGTTCAGCGAGCTATCTGCAAAGGCCTGGTTAGTCTACCAGCTGTATAAGGTATTTGCTATTTGCCATAACTGTATTGTAATATTGTGAAAATTTGTAATGTATGGTGTTCTAATTATTTTATGTTTTAATTTAGAATGAACAAGACTGTAAAGGTATTCTTCTAGGACCTCCAAAGTGGCAGGCGGCCACGAGGTAATTTTTTGTTGTTAAAGCACGAGTGTTACTTTTGATAGACTGAAGCGCTTAAAGCCTTTGTGTTTTATGTTTGTAGTTTTCACGGCGTTCAATAAATGCAGCGAAGCGCCCATCTTGAAGAAGCCATGCCTGTGTTGTCATTTCGGAGTTACAGAAGATGAGGAGAGGACAGGGAAGGTGCAGCTAGGGCGAGACAGACATCTTCATCTTGTAAGAGTCCTTTAGAGCTGCAGGAAGGCAAGTGTTCAAATAGCACACAACTTCAGGGTTGTTGTTTTTTTATTTCTATATAATTCTGCATTATTAAGCAATAAGAACAAGTAGTCTGATGTCCTGTAATCATTATGAAACTATAATATAAAATACAATAAAACATTACATTTTTGTACAAAGTATCGGATCAATATTGTGGATGCCACCCTGAATTTTACTTAGTATTGGATCGGAAAGGAAATCAGTAGTATCGCACATCACTAGTAAATAGACAACGTGCAGTCAAAGCAGCTCTCCGTGTAGGTGGAACAAGCCGTCCTCAAGCTCTGAAAATGGGAAAATCCCATCCAAGAAATTGCTACAATATTAGGAGTGGCAAAATGTACAGTTTGGTACATCCTGAGAAAGAAACAAAGGATTGGTGAACTCAGCAATGCAAAAAAGACCTGAATGTCAGAGAAAGACAACGGGGGTGGATGATCGCAGAATCATTTCCATGGTCATGAGAAAACCCTGTTACAACAACCAGATGGCTTTGTTTTTCACTGAGCCGATGATCCCAAACACACTGCCAGAGCGATGTCTCAATACTGCTGGGTTACAGCACAGACTATAGATGTCTCTGTCACAGCTAGACGGTCCTCACCGGTCGCCTTGCCAATTTTTGTTGTGTTTGTGTGTACTTTGTGGTGTTCTCCTCTCCATCCTGTGCGTGTGTGTTTGTATGCGGGAACACGTACTTCCGGAAGCCGTGGCACGGAACGGCAGCTGACCCGGGGGGAGTATCCTGAGCTGGAATCGCCACACCTGTGCTTGATCACTTCGCCGGCTGCTACTAATCCGAAGCAGACCTATTTAACGGCGCGGTCGGGTCACAACCAACGCTGGAACGTTGAGCTAAACCGGGTAGCGTAGTCGTGATTAGCATCCCTAGTTTGTGAAGGAGAGAGAACGTTTAAGTTACCGTGCGTGTTTTTCTCTCATCTGTCTCCAGGATGCAGGGATCGGAGGAGGAGCAGGCACAAGAAGTAGTTTTGGATAATCACTGCACTGTCACCGAGGGGAGAAGTCACCCTATCACTGCACTGCCCTTTTGGATTACAGCCTCGAACTGTTGCCTTATTTTTTTTCACTGTGAATAAATTCACTGTCACTCTGCAAGAAGTCTCGCACCTGAGTCCTTTAACCCAATTCACCATGACAGTCTCACTATTTTACAGCTCTTTTTAAAGCATAATGTTTATTTCAAACGTATTATCTGCTTCACTATGGACAAAAGTAGATGTTTTATTTGTTTCTTTGAAACTGCGCTGGTTATCCTTGCTATTCTGATGGCATCTCTGAAGTGAGTCACATAAGTGGTGAATTGTGAGTCAGTTCAATTCCCCAACCAATCACATATAAAAATAGCCCCTATGACCACAGAATGTATCTTACAATTACACACACACACACAGAAAAAAAAAATTCTGCTTTATTTATTTACCCACCTCGTATTTAACTGATCTAGTTTGTCTTATTTCCATTATCCTCAGTATGTTATTATATGGAAACAAGGAAAGCTTTCCCCTCATGAAGAGGCAGGTTATTAATGAATTACAATGAGACTACTGTGGGCACTGATGCTTTGGCTGGTTCGTTCTCCCATTAGAAGTACGCAATAGTGTCATGTTGACTCTTGGGGTGCTGCAGTCTGGTCAGCTGGAGCGTTCCTCCATAAACCGGAAGTTTCTTGTAAACACAAAGGTGAACATATTCGCCTCCTCCCACATGGACCTGCAAGGAAATACAAGGAAACTTAAAGGAGATGCTTAATGTGCACATAGAAGTAATCCTGATCATTTTATCACAGCTGTGGTAAAGTAAGCCACAGCTGTGAGCCAAACAACATGCCAAGATGTGAAAAGGAGAATCCACGTCTTCATCTATATAGAGTGCACGATGTTTCTAGTGTTCACAAACTAAGATGAAGGAGGGCATTACACAGCAGTTTTGTTTGCTATCAATTTTGACAGCCCTATTAAAGATTAATATCAGTTTGTACACGCTCCAGATAGCTTTTCTTCAAATTCTTTCATTCTCACTCACTTTTGCAACTTTGTACTTTTGTGTTACTCGCAGCAGTAAATCCACCTCATTGTTAGTCCATTTAAAAAACTCGGTGCTTTTCCTCAACATTTTACTGCGAAGTTTTAAAGAGCTGTTAAGTAAATAAACCATCTTACAATGTGGAAAAGTGGCATCCACTTCTTTGGCTACATAGTGCATGATGGCTAGTGTTCACAAACAGAACATTTTTTGAGCTCTGTTATGGCTGTGACAGTTTTAACCGTAACAGTTTAAGTTTTGTATGAACATCCATATAAATTACCACATAAACGCTTGAATTACAAACATTACCTTAATGAAGTAGTTGGTCCCAGCTACGAGCTGCGTTTTGTAGCTCTCTGCAGTGAAAACCTCGAAGTTTCTCCCGGTTTTCTGCTCTGCGAGAGGCTTCATCTGAAGAACAATAACAGCAACACCAACATGAAGCACAGGCCCCGTGTGTGCGAGTGTCAAATCTCACTTTTCTACTCACTGCATCACAGATCTTCTGAACTGCTTCATCAGCCTGCTTCTCCTCGGTCAACCCTCCAATCATTTTTACTCCGACAACATTTTGTTGGTAAAAAACAACCAAAAAGGTTATAAACACACGGCAATTCACAAGACTCCGCATTTTGGACCAGCGCACGGAAAGAGATGCGGCAATTTTTACATTTTATATATAACCCCTATGTAAACCAGGTCTCTCTTGAAAATGAGATTTTTAATCTCAATGTACGGTGGCCCTGAGAGGCCAAACGGACTGCAACTTCAGAAAACACTTGCAAAAAGAAAAATGCTGCAAAAAGAAAAACACTTGCAAAAAGAAAAATGCTGCAAAAAGAAAAATGCTGCAAAAGCACACACAACACAACGGAAATAGGAAAAAAGACAACGGAAATGTTTCTGGGGAGACAATAACCGGACGGACCAGTTGCACGAACCAAAACATGTATGTATGGCTGTATCCCAATTCAGGGACTGTTTCCCACTTCAGGGTCTGCAGCCTTAAAGTACGCAGCCTTAACGGTCCTCAAGGGCCGCGTACTCAAAGATCGCTGCGGCCGGAAGTGCGGGGCTTGTGAAATTGGACGGTCTAGCCTCCATCGCGCTGCCCAGGTTGCCTAGCAACCACGATACTAACAGCTGGAAACGTTTCATACATCTTTGTTTGACAGAAATGAAGGAGAACATATTTTGTACATTTGTTTCTACACGAGCTTTGTGTGATTTAATAAGTATCCGAGGCTGAGACCACAGGACTGTAAAACGTGATTGTTGGGCTTCATTTCTGTACTGAACAGTCATTTAAGATTAGCTAGTAAATAACAATTAGCTAATGTTGTTCATGAGACTAAAGTCATCTCACTTTGGTAATGTAAATATAATATGGCCAATATTATATTAATCATTATTAGTTATTACAGCAGTGAACATGAACTCTGTGTCAAACACTGAGCTTCAGTAAAGATTCAAGTTGCATTTATTTATATTTCCTATCACCTTAAATCTTCACTTAAAGACAAGTATCTGTGACAGTGTATATATAGATGTATTATATATAAGAGACAAATATTGTTCTTTTAATATGTTGGCATTACTAAATTTGGCTCAATGCTTACATATATGTGTAAAAAGCAAATGTACGAGCTGTGATAACTGTGTCTGATAGAATGAAGAGTAGACTGATATATGAAATATTCCTTTATTGGGTGAGAAAATCAGACCATGTCATAACTTCTTTTAGTCATACAGAATAGATATCAGAGCCTTAAACAGGCTGACTTCTGCTAAATGGGTCAAACTGGGCAGAAAGTATACAAACACATAACATCCTTATAGAATATGATGTAACACTATAGATCAACTTACCTCAGAATATATAAAGCATGTAAACAATTACAGCAATATGATGCAAACACAGCAGTGCTACTGATCCAAAATACTCAAAGCTTCATAGAACTGAAACAAACATTTATTTTTAGCTCCATTCTGCTGCTGATACATACTTTAGGTTTCTGAACATTAAACTTGTTGCTGCCTTTCATAGTGTGTAACTTGAAGGCCCTGAGTACTTTCTCCCACACTGAAAACACTGGGATGATAACATTATTTGAACATTACCTAATAAGACTGATTCAGGACAGACAATTAGTTATTCTAAACTTTCCTAGCAGTCCCTCACAAACAGGGAACAGTCTGTCTATTCTCTCCATCTGTCAGCTGCTGCTGGCTCTTCGTCCTCCTCTTCCTCACACACTGCTGAGTTTGTCCTGCTGGATCATCAGGGGTGCAAAGCCTCACAGATGATGTGCAGCAGTGGGTCCCTCAGTCTGTCCTCACTCTGGACACTTGCAGTTGTGACACATGGAAATCAAATGTGTGATAAGCTGCAGGATTCAAACACAAGTGTAACTTATAAATACATGTTCATACTTTTATTCCACAATCAGAGAGAAAGAAACAGAGAGAGAGTGCAGGACAGACAGGTGACAGTCTCAGGTGTACACACTGCTACAAACAGGAGGATTTAGTGTTTGTGTTATTACGAGTGCTAAACAAGAAGAGTTCCCAGCTGGTACAGTGGACACATGTGTGACTGCTGTGATTAAAGCATCTTTCTTTCAGCTTAACGAGTGAACCGTCAGCTCGTTCAAACACACGTTAAAGTCTGTTTGGCTCGACACCACCGAACAGAGGCAGCAATATAACATAGCTAACATTAACAGTGCAGTGAATCCTGCTTGTGCCGTGATATTCAGGACTGCAAACCGAGCAGCATCACTGACTTTCAGCCTGTTGTGTTTGTGGATATATGACTGACTTTAATTATCCACAAAATCATCAGATTCTCTGTAAGATTAAGGTCGACTATCGAACGGCGTATAAAGTAAAGACTTTAAAACAAAGTAAACACTGAAAGTACAAACATCGCTAATGTCACATAACTTTGTCGGCATGTGGCCAACAGTAATGTTTTAATGTTCCTCGTTATTAAACATTTGCACATAAATAAGTGACATAATATTCAAAACTTACTTTTGAAAGTTTACTCTTTGGCCACTTTGTTGAAGTGTCTCCCAGTCCCAGTGCACTTGTTAGCATGTTTTGGTTCGTGCAACTGGTCCGTCCGGTTATTGTCTCCCCAGAAACATTTCCGTTGTCTTTTTTCCTATTTCCGTTGTGTTGTGTGTGCTTTTGCAGCGTTTTTCTTTTTGCAAGTGTTTTTTCTTTTTGCAGCGTTTTTCTTTTTGCAAGTGTTTCCTGAAGTTGCAGTCCGTTTGGCTTCTCAGGGCCACCGTAGTGTGAGCTGTGATTGAAATATTGGAAAGGATCACACATGAATCACAGCCTAAGTACTGCTTTCAGCTCTTCCTTTCTGGTTATCCTACTTCTGACACCTGAACCTCAGCCTTTCCAAATCTCCAAAAATGTTATTTATGTAATACAATTATACCTACTGAGCTTAAGGAGATAGAAACAAAGTATTGATCCTAATGAGCTAGTATCGATCAGATACCAATACTAGAGTTGGTATTGATCCACCTACCTCTAGTGCACAGGTGTCAAACTCCAGGCCTTAAGGGCCGGTGTCCTGCAGGTTTTAGATGTGTCCTTGATCCATCACAGCTGATTTAAATGGCTGAATTACCTCCTCAACATGTCTTAAAGTTCTCCAGAAGCCTGGTAATGAACTAATCAGGTGTTTCAGGTGTGTTGACCCAGGATGATATTTAAAATTTGCAGGACACTGGCCCTCGAGGCCTGGAGTTTGACACCCCTGCTCTAGTGTACACTCCTCTCTGTGGTTTAGATATTATTTTATTACTATTATTTGTTGTTTAAGGCTGTAGAGATTGGATTTTACTGTTCCCTAGTTCTTGCTTTGTTTTGTTTTGTTTTTTCTGGGGAAAATCTTCTCTTCACACGCTTTTAAGTGGGTTTCAGGGTGCTCTGCCTAATTATTACACTTTTCTAGTTAACATTTGGAGCTGGAAATGGTAGATGCAAAAATAAAAAAAGAAAACAAAAAGGAGATTGATGCTGATTGATGCATCGATAGGACAGCTTTTGCAGAGTTTGTCCCTTTGTAGAAAGATATCGAGATTATATCATGTAACAACTGGGAACACGAGAAGCTTGAAAAGTACCAAGGGCTCAGAGAAGATGTGGAGGGTGAAGGTAACAGTGGTCCCAGTGGTAACTGGAGCACTAGGTGCAGTGACTCCCAAGCTAGGCGAGTGGCACCAGGAAATCCTGGAACAACATCCGAGATCTCTGTCCTGAACAGCAGGATACTGCACAGGACCCTCAAGATCCCAGGCCTCTGGTGGAAGACCTGAGCTGGAAGGATAGACAGTCTGCAGGGGCAAGAGGGGAATTTTAAAATAATACATTAATTGATTAAAAGATTATACAGTTTATATAATTTATATGTTCATTTATATAATCTACACATGCACAGTTACTTTAGCCTTCCCCACTGCTCTGCCACCAACTTACCGTAAGGTTGACAGCTGCAACTATTCTGGTGCACGCAGCACTATGGAGGTAATTAAACACACGCAGCACTGAGGCCGTCCAAAATGCTGTACATGTCACAATGCTTTCACATTTACAAGATAACTGCAAAACACTGATTAAATAAATACAAGATGCAGTTGCATTCATAGTCAACATCACCAGAACTCTTACCATCAATAACACACACTGCAGTAATCAATATACTTACAGGTATCTGAACACACACTGGCAGTCCTGGACTTTCCTCACCACCAGCCTATATCTGACATTTCCCACTTCAGTGTGCAGCTCTCTTATTCCAGCCACGGGGTGCCCAGCATTCCCAGGCTTAATGACTGACGGAGTGGAGCCGTCAGGGTGCACGCACTCAGAGCATGACTCATGACCAAAACATATTATATCCAGTAAGTAAGATCAACTCAGTTTATAGTGTCATTTACTGCTTATATCATTAAGGGCAATAAAGAGTGCTGTGTGATATTTTGGTGGGGATTTATTTATTTTTGTTGTTTTTTTAATGCAATTAAAAACATAAATACCACCTTCATGGGTATACAGTTAGCTTGAAGATCAGACGACAGCAAGTTAAGTCTAAAGTCAACTCTTTTAGTCTGACACAGAACTTCTTTAGGAAGGAATTACTTTGTCCCCCTCCCAGCCTCTTGAGGTTCTGGGGGGGGGGGGGGGGGGGCTGTAGTGTTTTATCACAAGCACATCCTTGTGAAGGGTTGTTTGATGTTTGGTAAGCTTCCTGCCCTTTTTATGGCTTCACTGTGTTGTGCATGGTGAACCAATATAGGAATTGAACCATACATTGGGTGTGGGGGAGACTGGCATTTTATGACTAAGGATGTTGCTAGAAACAGTTGGTCACGCTCACAGAGAGACACACTCAAACACACACACACATTCTCACATGCATACAGATGTTTACACATACACACGCGTGGTGCCTTGTCTTAGAACCATGTGGGCGTTGCTTTGCTGTGATGTGTATTGTGTGAACTGTTTTCCCAATAAAAGGCAGCAAGCGGAGGCCGTCGTTGGGGTCATTTTGTGGTAGACACCAACGAGGCCTCCCTTGCAAGTAAATCGATCGATCACTGCCTGTCTTGTTTTCTTCATGAAGCATAAGTCTCTAAACTAGCGGGGCTTGTGGAAACACAGACCCAACATAAAGGCCCTTGCTCTTGTTGTTATTTCAATACAAATTTCTTAAAGAAAGACAAAGAAAAGGAAATAAATAAATACAAAATATCACACTATTGCCCTTTAATTAGTTTTAAAAACCTGACATCTGTGCAGACCACAACTAGACAGATAAGCACATTGGATTCAGATTTGATTTAAACTAACATCTGTCGGTCTCTAGAAGTCTAAAACATCTGTTAAACATCCAATATACTCAACTTCCCAGAAAACTTTGACTTCACGTGTGAAAATAGGAATGATTTTTGTTGTTTTGTAGCACAATATCAGCTCAGATATTAAACTGCATAGCATTCATCCCATGTTTAAACAAAATGTGGTATTTTCTGCTATTTCCTGTCAGGACAAATGGAAATGAAAATGCAATTTGCTTTAATATGATGGAACTAAAAAAGCTTGATTTTCATCATTGACTGAGAACTTTGGATCTGTCTCCCAGTCTGGCTGTCCTGATTATAATGATGTATAAACCTTCAGCTGACGAATAGATGCCAAAAGCCAAGAAAACCATAGAATTGTGCTCATTTAGCTGTCAGTAGATGACATGAAGAGAGCTGATACTGAGATGTCTTTATTTCCTTGATGCCTTGTTGGCATGTTGAATGAGTTGTAATGTTTACAAGTTTTAATTTTTTTTGACTTTCTGAATTTCCCTCCCCTCTGTGGTGAGAAATAACTTTGCATTTGCAGAGCTAAATTATTCAACAAGTTAATAGCTTCACAGCGAGGTCACCTGAGACACGAGAAATCCATTTTCATGTTATTTAATGTACCTCGGTACAATGGCAGTCCTGTAATGAAGTGCCTAATTTAAAATGTAACATCACCTATTGGTTAAACGAGCTTAGATTATAGGACTCACATGTTTTCATTTGTAGTCTTTAAAACCTGTCTCTACCCATCTAGTATTAATTCTTTCTGGGATACAAGTATGTATATTATGCACACACACAAACACACATGCAGCTATTACACATTTCTTGTTTTTATACCTAAGATCAATTATTGTTGAATGAAGACATTTTTCAAACACATGTAAAATAAGGCCAATTGTATTTATTGGGTAAAGGAAAAGGTAGAAGGGGGAAAAGAGGTAAAAAAAAAAAAAGGGGGCATAGAAAACCCCAACAATCCCCTCTGAGCAAGCACCAGGCGACAGTGGATAGGAAAAACTCCTTTTAAAGTGAAAGAAACCTAAAGGAGAAACCTATGGCAGAACCAGGCTCAGGAGGGGGCAGTCAACTGCCGGGACTGGTCGGGGGGTGAGGGTGAAAAAAGAAAAAGGAGGGAGGGGAAGGGGAAGGGGAAGGGGGAAAATGAAGATGGAATAGAGGTGGAGGAAGACGAGGTTACATCAGGTGAGAAGTAGCAGTGTCTCTCCTCCAGAACCAGAAGAAGCGTTTTTTCTTCTTTTTCAGATACTCGTCCACGAGCACTTTTTTCTCAATGATGAGGGTTTTCAGCTCATCCATTGTTTCTGTGTTTTCTTTCTCAAGTTTGTTGCATCTTTTCACCATGTCTTCTAATTGTTCTTGTTTTTCTTCAAGCTTGTCTTTCAGTTCTTTAACTGTTGCCTCCTCTATTCGCTTTGCCTCGTGCACATCTGTGTGCATGTCTTCCAGCTGCTGGTTTCTCTTCTGGATATCTTGAAGTCTACACTGCAGGTCTTTATGTGTTTTCTGTTGTTCTTGCTTTTCCGCCTGGATTTCAGTGGTTTTGTGCTTCAAGGTCTTAGAAAGTTCTTCAAGTTCTTTATTTTTTCTCAGCATTTCATTGATGCTACTCTGCATCGCTGAGCATTGATTTTCCAGTTTTTTCTTTTCTCCTTCCAGTACAGTTGTTTTGTACTTCGTTTCATTATACAATTCTTGGAGTTCTTCATTTTTCCTCTGAAGAACAAGTTTTTCTTCTTCCTGTTGTATTTTCTGTTGGTCTTTTTCTTGAAGCAGCTCGTTATTTCCGTGCACTTTTTTATCGAGCCTGATTTGGAGCAATCTGTGTTTTTCCTCCATCTCGTCAAGCTTGGAGTCCATTTCCTTCTGTTTCATTTCCATTTGCTTCTTGTTTTGAAGCAACTGTTGATTTTTGTGCAGAGTTTTGTCATGCTTCACCTGCAGAGCTTTGTATTTTTCCTCCATGGCTTGGAGTTTGCTCTGCAGGTCTCTCTGCTCTACGGGCTGTTGTTTCTTGTCTTGGATCTCTTTATTTCTCTCCAGAGCTTCATCAAGCATTACCTGCAAGCCTTCATTTTGTTTCTCGATGTTCTTCAGCTTGCAATTCATTTCTTCCTGATGTATTTTCTGTTGGTCTTTCTCGTGAAGGAACTCTTTATTTCTCTCCAGAGCTTCATCAAGCATTACTTGCAAGCCTTCATTTTGTTTCTCGATGTTTCTCAGCTTGCAATCCATTTCTTCCTGATGTATTTTCTGTTGGTCTTTCTCATGAAGCATCTCTTTATTTTTGAGCAGTGTTTTCTCAAGAGTCATTTGCAGCATTTTCAGTTCTTCCTCCAAGACTTCAAGCTTGGAATCCGTTTCTTTCTCGAGCATTTCTTGTTCCTCTCTCTTTTGAATGAACTCTTTATTTCTGTGCACTGTTTTATCGAGCCTGATTTGGAGCAATCTGTGTTTTTCTTCCATCTCGTCAACATTGGAGTCCATTTCTTTCAGTTTCATTTCCATTTGCTTCTTGTCTTGAAGCAACTGTTTATTTTTGTACAGATTTTTGTCATGCTTCACCTGCAGCGCTTTGTATTTTTCCTCCATGGCTTGGAGTTTGCTCTGCATGTCTCTCTGCTGTGTGGACTGTTGTTTCTCTTCTTGGTGGATTTCTTTCAGTTTTTCCAGAGCTTCGTCAAGCTTCTCTTGGAGCTCCTGATTCTTCTTGACCATGTTTTCCTGTTTTATGTTCTCTTTTTTCTCCTTTTGGAGCAGATCTTTATTTTTTTCCAGAGCTTTGTCAAGCTTTTCTTGGAGCTCCTGATTCTTCTTGACCATGTTTTCCTGTTTTATGTTCTCTTTTTTCTCCTTTTGGAGCAGATCTTTATTTTTTTCCAGAGCTTTGTCAAGCTTTTCTTGGAGCTCCTGATTCTTCTTGACCATGTTTTCCTGTTTTATGTTCTCTTTTTTCTCCTTTTGGAGCAGATCTTTATTTTTTTCCAGAGCTTTGTCAAGGTTTTCTTGGAGCTCCTGATTCTTCTTGAGCATTTTATCCCCTTTAATGCTCTCTTTTTTCTCCTTTTGGAGCAGATCTTTAATTTTTTCCAAAGCTTCATCAAGCTTTTCTTGGAGCTCCTGATTGTTCTTATCTTGGAGATCCCTTTGCTTCTCCTCAACAATACCCTGTTTTTCCTGAAGCTGGTAGGATAATTTTTCTAATTCAGCACTCTTTCTGTCATTTTCTTCCGTCAGGATCTTAATCTTCTCCCTGTTCATGAGATTTTCTTTCTCCATTTCTTCCAATCGCTTTTCCTCTAATTCTACCTGTTCATCCCAAGGAAGAGAGCTGATATAAGGGTCTAGGGACTCATACCATGGAATAGAGCTGTGGTCAACTTCTTGTCTTTCTTGCTGTTTCTGAGACATGTTGGAGTCTGTATACCGTGAGTACAAAAAGGATCCAAATGTTTGAAAATGTTTTACTGGTGAACGTTTGAATGCTGCTAACTCAACTGCTGCAAATAACGGACTAAAAGTTTTTCATCCTCACCCCTATTTAAGGATTCATGAGGATCAAAGGATCAAAGGATCAAAGCTTTAGAAGCCTGTGACATCAGAATTCCATAAGCCAATGAGGTTGTCACATGACATTTATGAATGAGGTCATATTTTTGTATGAATTTTTTTTAAAATAACATCAACATTCCGTAAGCCAATGAGGTTCTTACATGACTTTTGAATGAGGATAATTTGTTTGCTTTTTGCTTAATTTTAGCAGCTTTATGTTTGCAGCTCACCACAGGTTGAGTAAAAGAGTGGGTGAAGTTTTGCCTTTTCCCATCCTCCTGTAAGCTTTGATGTTTTTCACTTTTCATGCTTCAAGTATTCATAAAAAATTTGGATAATTTTCCTTTTTTGTGTCATAGCGAATACTAATAAACCATATACTACATCTGCATTTTAAAAACTCACATCAATTCGCTGATGGTGTATGATATTAAAAGAAAATGAAGGCTGCTTTTTGATAAGGTATGCTGCAAATGCTTATCTTATCAGCTTAGTGTGGGATCACCGCAGTCATAGTTGGGATATATTGTGTACAGCGAATATATCCCAACTATATCCCAACAAATCAAATGAAGCCACTTTAATGTGTCGCATGTTTAATTTGAAGCTTGTAAACATAATTTTTTAATAATAATACATTCCCAATAACTGAAATAACTCTTAGCCTGAGAGAATAAATAAAACAGATGAGAGTTCTAGTACAAACTGTAAACTTCAACCCGACTGTGAGCATTTGCTCCCATATTCTGCCAAATGCTTGTAATCAATCTAAAAATATGTTTTAGATATTACTATTCTGGATATTAATACATCATTTAGTACTGTTTTCATCTCTGTGGTGTTTATGCTTAGTTTCCTGAAGGTCATTTGGCCAATTTTGAAGCAGTGGGGCTCTCATCTAAGTGTTTCCTTTCCACAACCTTCTGTGGAAGGTGTAAATGAGGAGAAACCGAGAGCAAATAATAACTTTCACGTTCATTTCCAGGCTATTTTATTTCTCCAAGTACTGTGAATTGGCCCAAGGCTGCAAATTATGGAAGTGATACTTTCCAAAAAATGCATTCTTCGCAAAAGATTTTTACTATTTAGATTCAGTCTTTTTTGGGTGTCCCCCTCCTCACAGTAAAATTGTGTGCAAGCATAAAAATCAGCACTAATTGTCTTTAAAGACCATCATGTGAATTTGGTTCTCCTGCTGATTTAACAAGCTGCTGCAGTGCTTTGTGACATTTTTGGCATATTTAAAACATTATTTTTAATCCATTTTGACCCCGTGTGGTTATTTTTGACTGACTCCTATCAGACATGATCTGAGTCAGTTCACTTCCTAGTAATGGTATTTTATTAAAATTGGGTCTGAATGGCTAAAATAATTATGTTCATCTCTATGTTATGTTCTAAGACATCCAGTGGGATCTTGCCTGGGAGATTATCAGTGCACACCTAACTCAGAGGCAATTATGAGCAAGACCCAGAAACTACTGGAGAGCTTATACTTTATGTCTCATCTGGTCTGAGATCTCCTTGGGATCCTCTGGAGGATCAGGAAAGCGTTGCTGGGTAGAAGAAAACATGGTGGTAACAAAGTAATAAATCAAGCCAACTGCTACTGAAAACAAGAAGTAATTGAAACATGAAAAACAAATGCATGAACATGAATGAACTGATGAAGAAGCACTAACACTAAAAACCCCAAACAGAAAAATACATTTAGATAACCCCGTTAGTTCAAACTGTATTCATGTGTCTGACCTGAAATGAAACAGTGCCATGCCTTATTCATTACAAGACAGTCCATTTTGGACTATCTTGTAATCCAATGAAACCAGAAGTCAGAGCGAGATTTCAAATTTAGAAGTTCTCTGCTCCAGTCCTCTTTGTCTTGTGCTAGTGCGCAATGCACAATGCTAGTTTTTGATCATTACTAATGTGGCCTTATTGCTTCGTAGCCGTAGACAGCAAACCAAATGTGGTCAGTGACAACGTCTTCCACGTCCAGTGGTCCCTCATCAGCTTTGAGCACAAAAGGTCTGCACCATTTCCCAAAAAATATGCATATTTTATATTGATTACCTGTTGCCCATATTAGGAAATAAACATGTGTTTACCTTCACTGATTATGCAATTGTCTGGCCTCTTTCAGTGTGACAAATGAAGAAATAGAGTCGGCTCCTGAAACTGCAGGTATTTCACAAATCAGAAACAATAACAGAAAAATAATCTGCTTCATTTATTTACCCACCTCGTATTTAACTGGTCCAATTTGCCTTCCATTACCTGCAGTATGTTATTATATGTAAACAAGGAAAACTTTCCCCACATGAAGCAGCAGGTTATTAATGGATTACAATGAGAGTACAGGCTGTAGGCACTGATGTTTTGGCTGGTTCATTGTCCCATTAGAAGTACTCAATACTGTCATATTGAGTCTTGGGTGCTGCAGATCGGTCAGCTCGAGCATTCCTCCATCACACGGGAGTTTTTCATAAACACCGAGGTGAACATATTCTTCATCTCCAACATAGAGCTGCAAGGAAGTACAAGAAAAGTTAAAGGAGATCCTTGTGCACATAGAAGTACTGCTGATCATTTTAACACAGCTGTGGTAAGTCACACTAGCCAAACGACATGCTAACATGTAGAAAAGGAGAATCTACACCTTCATATATAGAGAGTGCACGTTGGCTCACAAACAGAACATTTGTTGAGTTCTGTTCATGGCTGAAACAGTATGAAGTGCACATGAATTTCCATTTTATTTTATTTCCATTTGCAGTGATAAGTAACATTTCAGGCTAAAAAGTCTAAAAGTTTTGTATGAGCCTCTGCATAAATATAAAACCACATAAGCGCAGAGTGTAGAAGCTTCAGTGTAGCTGAAAAAAAAAAATCCAGTGATCATCGCTTTAGTTTCCCCTGAGAGATCAGATTACCTACCATCAATGCTCTTATTGATGATATGTTTTTATATTGAAGAGATTTGTAAAGTTGCCACTGTGCAGTAGTTGGTCCCAGCTACGACCTGTGTTTTGTAGCTCTCTGCAATGAAAACCTTGAAGTTTCTCTCGGCTTTCTGCTCTGCGAGAGGCTTCATCTAAATAAAAATAACAATGGCATCAACATAAAGCACAGGCCCCGTGTGTGCATAAAGTTGTGAGTGTAAAATCTCTCTTTTCTACTCACTGCATCACAGATCTTCTGAACTTCTTCATCAGCCTCCTTTTCCTCAGTCAGCCCTCCACACATCGGCATTTTGACACATTTTTTTGGTGGTGAAAAACGAGCAAATAGTGAATAAGCGCACGCAGAGCCTGTTTTTATGGGGCTTCAGTGAGTCAGCGAGTCATGGGGTGATTAGAGGGGCGGTATTTGTAAAAGGTCATGTAAAAAACACACACACAGAAAGAGAGAGAGAGGGAGTCTGATTTTGTGTTTATAGGATACATCTCTTAAACGTCTGTTCTGAAGGCAGGACTGTGATGCCGTTTTCTCCCTCGCCACTAGAGGGTGTGCGTCCATAAGACTGGTGAGTTACAGGATATTCCTTGTGTAAGAAGGATAGCCTGTATGTTTTATCGCTCTGGACATCCTCTGTTTGTACATTTTCTATAAGCTAAGTTATCGCTAGGCTAAGCGGGCTAAGCTAAGCGAGCTAAGCTAAGCGAGCTAAGCTAAGTTCGCCTAGGCCATACTGAGTTCGGTTTGAGTTGGTGATTTGTTATGTGTATTTACCTTCTTTAGTTGGCATCATAAGTGAGTGGGGCACAAGAGTTAAGTGATGGAAAGATTTATTTTCTTTGTTGCCAAATATGGTTCAGACTATAAGTAAAGGCCGCCAGCTTAGTAGTAGGGCCTATAAGACAAGTATGTGGCTGTAATATGTTATATGGTGATTCTTGTTGTCTATAATTTGATTGTAATTTGTGTTCTGTTTTCCATTCTGTTTGTAGAACCACACATACACACATACCCACACTCACGCTAAATCTGCCATTAAAGAGCTGAACGATCATCCCCTGTCCTCGTTATTTTCTGGAGGGTCATAGTGGCACTTGACCTGTGCACACCCTGCGATCACCACTGTAGAACTGAACCTCATATCAGAAATCATCATAACAACGTCTCTTAAATACAAAAATTTTTAGACAATTCCCTTTTTCCTGCATTCTCTCGAGTCTGCCGGGAAGTGAAAATACAGGATGTGAGCTGTGATTGTAATGTTTGGAGAGGGTCACACATGAATCATGGCCTAAAAAACTGCTTTCAGCTCTTCCTTACGTCTGACACCTGAACCTCAGCAAACCACAGTTCCCAAAAGTACCCAAAAGTAAGAGTGGAGACTGCTCTCTGTGGTTCAGACATTATTTTATTTCTATTATTTGTTGTTTAAGGCTGTAGAATTAGATTTTACCCAGTTATCTAGGTTGTTTTGTTTGTTTTTTTAACCAGGGGGTCTCTTTACCTCACATACGTTCAAGAAAACACTTCTGGAGTCGTTACAGTACACTAGGACCAGTTAGGTTCGACTACTAGCGTAGTAATGAGTGTAGCTTGTAATAAAGACCCCAGACCAGAAAATAAGTTTAAATTGCTGGCGTATTATTTTGTAAAAGCAGAGAATAGACAGTTGACACACATTACATAAAACATTCCACACCACATTTAAGGAAAACAAGATATTTCCTTTCCCTTTTTAGTTCAATAATTTCTGTTAATTTATCCTATTTATCTCAAAACCTTTTATTTGGCTTTAAAAGGATGTTATTTTCAACCTAGGTTACTGTTTTATTTATTTTAAGGTCTAAGTTCGAGTTTATACTTTAATCTATTTGAATTAACACTGTGTTATTTTAAATCAAGTTTAGTTCTTTAGACCATAGATTTAATTTAATCTTGGTCTAGTTCACCCTTAGATTTCAACCATTTCTTATGTTGTTTTAACCCAACAAAATTATTTACATTTCCGTTAACACCATTACAGTGTTAAAATATGAGGTTGACCAAAGATAAATTACAAAGAACAAAAAAATATAAAAAACTGAAAACAATTCAGCAAAAGGCTGAATAACCCCTTAAACAAACAAACAAACAAAAAGAAAAGTTGTCTCTGTGTCCTTTAACTATTAATCCCGGAATCACTCTGAATGGTTATCCAGTGCTTTGAGAGTCCACTGTTGTTTTGCAGAGGTGTATGGATTATGGATTGTGTTGTAATTGCACATGATCTATGTTGTGTCCACTTGCTTGTGCGCCGACCAGCTAGGTCAGGTGTTGGGTTCGTTATTGAACAGGTACCACAATGGTTCTGGTGCGTACAGCAATCAGGGCAACTCTAACATTAAACCCCTTCTGCTGTTACTTTGGGTGTTAATGTTAAATCTCTGAGCTCTCTTGCTTTTATCCAGGGGCGATTTAACCCATTTTTGGGGGTGCTTCAGGTTCTAGTCTGAGTACGTTTGGAGGGTATAAGGTAGCACCGAAATAAAGCTGTGGGAGAACTGGGGAGTGATGGGAGTGTCATCTGTATCTACTATTGTTGTTGTAATAAAAGTTTTTCTTGTATCTGAACTCCGCAAACATAGAGGTCATCTCACATATGGTTCACCCAACAGGGGGACAAAGGGCCTCAGGAGTAAGGAGAAATGAACCTGGCCACACTGGATTGCAGGGTGTAAGTGAGCTCTTTAAGTCTAAAGAGCTCAACAGGGGGAATTGTAGGATTATGATATTATTTTATGCCATGTTAGACCCCTAATTAAAGATTGTGAATTATTATGTAGTTTTAGTTTGCATTATGCTCCTGAACTAGAAGAAGGTGATAACTATTACATTTGGTAAACTGATTTGCATTACATGAGACTGTTGATTGATTGTGAATGAATGATATTGTTTTATGATGCATTATACTGCTGAGTTATAAGAAATACTGTTTGCAGAAAGTCATCGCCTTATTTGTCTGATTAGAAGAGAACAGAGCATACTGCCCCATCTCAGCAGGAGCAGATAAACAGGGAGTCAAGGTCGTAGCTTAGGCGCTGTGTGAGAAAGAATGTGAATGTTTAGGCTTTTATGATTAGGTGGGGGCCACTAGAGGCTATAAGAGTTTGATCAAGGCTCCACCATTTTGAGATCTGATGCTGTCTGCTGTATGGTGTCCATCTCCCACGCGTGTGTTCATTAAATCATCGTTTGACTTGACCCGGCCGGACCAGTGTGGTTATTTTTGGTTTTCCTCTTGTATCCATCCCCAATATTTGAATCTGTAACAAAGTAAACTGAGAGAGGACTTTTTTATTAGTGATCTTAATAGTATTGTTTTTAATCTAATTGAATACAATCTATTTGTGTATGATTGTCAGTCCAAAGAGGGAGAGAGGAAAGAGGGGAACATGAGGAGAAACTACAAGTTCAGGAAGAACCAGGTAAGAAAACAGACAGGGAACAGTGACAGGCACAACACAAACTGTTAAACTGGCAAAGAGAAAACTTTTTGAAGCTCAAGAGTGAGGCTGGTGCCATCCCAGATATGTTAACATTGTACAATCTTCTGGATAATCAGATCTTCCCCACACTGAAAACTGTTATTCAGGTTGCCCTAACAAACCCAGTTAGCAGCTGTAGCTGTGAGAGGTCTTTTAGTGTCTTGAGTCAGCTCCATACCTGGCTGAGAAGGACCATGGGTCAAAGCAGACTCCAGCACCTGGCTGTGCTGCGAGTCTGCGACATAGGATAAAAGAAAAGAAAAACTCTGCAGAGCCATATTAGTATCTGCACTAAACATCTTTTCATACGTTGTACCAGAGGCCAAGGTGTCTCCATTTTTCTAATTTTTTAATAATATTTTGTACATTTCAAGGACTCTTCTGTTTTTGGAGTGTATTTTTTTATGTATCTGTATTGTATTATACATACACTTTAAAAGTGAATCTCTGTCCAAAAAATGCACTCAGTTTACTTCTTACTCACTGTGAGCATCATTCATTATTCTCTCCAGTAATTAAGGTTAGGATATATTTTTTTTTATTCCAATCCATTCTTCAGCATTTAAATAACCTTTATCAGATTTGATGGTTTTGTTACAGACTTTAAAAAAGTGTTTTGCTTTTCTTTCACAAATGTGGGATTAAATTGTGTTAAAATGTACAAAACTGTGATGTCATGTTTTGTGACGAGGACCCAGGCACAGACAGACTTGATGAATTTAAGAATCTCATGATTTAATAAAGAAATTTGCAGACTTACACAGAGATGGTAAAATTCTGATGACTGATAATGGAGATGAAGACAACAGACGATGAGGACAGGGAGGAACAGAGGGAACTCGGGACAACTGGAGACATTTAAGGATGCAGGGACTGACAGAGACAGGGAAGAAGTCTCATCGTGACGAGTAAAGTTTATCTTGCCTGGATGGGCAGCTCTCTGGGTGCTCAGCACCCCCAAAGCTCTGATCCTAGAATTGCCCCTGCTTTTATCACTCAAGAAATATTTCCAAGTCGCACTTTAGTGTGTCATGCTCAGAATTACTGTTATTCATGCCTTTATTTCATCATGTCTGAATTATTGTAATTCATTGTTCACTTGTCTTTAAAAAAAAACAAAAACCTTGGGATGTCTGCAGGCTTCTGACTAAGTCTTCTGCTCACATCTCCCTGTTGCAAATGCAGTTGCTAGTTCAACTGATTCAACTGAAAGTACAGTACTGTGCAAAAGTCTCAGACTATCCTCATTTCTTTATATTTTGCTTCCAAGGAGCCAGACCTACTTCTAGGACTTCCTTCTTTCAAAATTTTCTTTGAACTCTGGCTGTTTTTCCACTTATTTTCAGACGAGTCCTTGTGCCTGAGCAGTTTCAGTGGAATGGTTTTATTTGTTAGGGCAATTTACGCTGACATATTAATCATTCGAGCATTTAAGAAAAAAAACTAACTTGTCAAGAGATTTATTCTAAAGACACTTCTTCAGCTAAGAATCTAAAGGTAGAAACACACAGACGCTGCCAGTGGCGGTCCTAGCGTGTTTGGCGCCCTGGGCGAACACTCCCTCTGGCGCCCCCCCCCCCCACCCCCCCACACACACACACACACACAGACAAAGCATATTAAGGATTGTACATTAACATAAAGCTGTTGTACACACACACATATGAAGGGAGAGAGAGTATGCATAGTATGCACATGGTCACCAAACAGCCATCATAATTCCTCATACCTCTCCTCAATGAGAACAGGACAAATCAACAATTGACAATGACTAATTAATATTAAAATCTGTAACATAATGTATTGTTTGGAGTTTAGTCTGTTACTGTTACTATTTTTACCATTTCTTTATGGAGCAACTGTAACGCACATAATTTCCTTAGGGATTAATAAAGTATTCTGATTCTGATTGTTTCAGGATGACCTGCCAATGACACATCTGCTTACCTGCATCTTTTGCTCGTTTCTCCTCCTCTTCTTTTCTCTTTTTTTCTAAACTGAGCACCTGATGGCTTTGAGCTTTTCTTGTCCATCTTCCATTGGTTTTAATTTTGCACTCATCTGTCAGCCGGTGATCAGCTGATCGCCAGCTGATCACGGGGCCGGGTTTAAAAGGGAGACGCCACCCACCTGTTCGCCGCTCAGACATCGTTCTCCTCATGTCAGAAGCTCCAACTCTTTGCCGACGTCAGTGTCCTTCTGATTCAGCAACCGTGAGTGTTTTTCCTCTCGATTCTTTTTCTGTAACGCCAGTCCGAAGCCACGCTTCGTGCACTGACCGTTACTAGATTAACTGCGTGTCTGTTCCTACCCATCGCTAGCCTTCCCCGCGTTTGGGTCTAACCAGCACGCCACACAGGCACGCCGAATTACCGTGCGTAGTCCGCCCGTTCGTGACAGGATGTCTGAGCCCCGAATAGACCCAGCGGAATTCGAACGGCTGAAAGCCGAAGTGATATATCTTCGCGGTGTGGTAGATCGGATGAGCACGAAGATGGAGTCCCTCACCGAGAATCTCCTCCAGCTGTCCACTTCCGTCACCAAGCTGCAACGCCAGCCAGCGCCGGTGAGCGCGGAGCCCCGGATCGGACTACCAGATAAGTGGAATGGAGTCGATGGCCGGCCTGATGGGTTGCTTGCCACTTTAGACATGCTGTTTGAGTGTCAGCCCACTAAATATGCCACCGCCCGTGCAAAAGTGGCAATGCTGACTTCTCTCTTGTCTGGTCAGGCTCAGGAATGGGCCGCGGCCCTCTACAACAACAAATCTGCAGCTTGCAATGATTATGCCCTGTTCGTGGAGGAATTAAAAAAGACATTCGTCCCCCCTAGCAGTGAAGTGGAAGTGGAGTCACAGCTGCTTCATTTACGCCAAGGCAGTCGACCTGTCTGTCACTTTGCTTCCCAATTCCGTACCCTGGCCGCTAAGCTGGAGTGGGGTGACGCCTCTCTACGCTCCATTTTTCTGGAGGGACTGGCTGGTTACATCCGAGACGAGATGACCGGCCGTGAGGCCCCCAAAACTTTGGATGAGGCCGTGGACCTCGCTCTGAAGATCGACCAACGAGTGATGTCGCGGCCTCGCCACACCCCCCGGGCCTTCAACCCCTTCCAGCCTCAGAGGGCCACGTCTTCGCAGACTCCTCCCCCCTCTGAAGGAGCTGCTGCTAGCTCACGCAGCGCATCCAGCGAGGAGCCCATGCAGCTGGGTGGACTCCCTAAGGGAGAGAGAGAGAGACGCTGGCGAGAGGGCCTCTGCGCCTACTGTGGATCAGCTCGACACCGCCGTCCCCAGTGCCCGCTACGTCCGGGAAACGACGACGCCAGGTAGGCTGCAGGGGAGCCCCACCTGGCCCTTCACACTCCTCTGGCCCCTCTCGTTTTCTGTTACCAGTAACATTCCACCTGAAACACCGCCAGTTCTCCTCTGAAGCCCTCCTGGACACCGGAGCCGCTGAGAACTTCATCGACCAAACACTAGCCTCCCGACTACGCATTCCGTTAACTCCTGTCGATCGATTTCTCCCGGTGACCTCAGTCGATGGGCGACCCCTCCAACCCTACCCGATCCAGTTCCAGACCCAGCCGGTTCACATGTCTATTGGGGATCATCAGGAGGAGATCCGGTTCCTTGTAGTCTCGGCCACTACCTCTCCTCTCATCCTTGGATACCCCTGGTTCCGTCAACACGACCCCCACATCTCCTGGTCTTCCTGCCAGGTCCTGGATTGGGGTCCCCAGTGTCCGCGCCGCTGCCTTCTCTCTCGGACCAATAAGGACCCGGAGTCAGAAGAGGCCTCACCCCCGGAGCCCACTGATCTGGATAAGGTCCCTCCGGCTTACCATGACCTGTCTGAGGTCTTCAGTAAGAGGCGAGCCTCTACTCTACCGCCTCATCGCTCCTACGACATGACCATTGAGCTCCTCCCGGGAGCGGTCCCTCCTCGTGGTCGCCTGTTCTCTCTGTCTCCCGCAGAGAATAAGGCCATGGAGGAGTACGTCGCTGAGGCTCTCCAACAGGGGTTTATTCGCCCTTCTACTTCTCCTGCTGCTGCTGGATTCTTCTTCGTCAAAAAGAAAGATGGCGGGCTCCGCCCCTGTATAGACTATCGGGGCTTGAATAAAGTCACCGTCAAGAACCGCCATCCCCTTCCTCTGCTATCCACCGCCCTCGATTCCCTCTCCCAGGCCTGCGTCTTCACCAAACTGGACCTACGCAGCGCCTACAATTTGGTGCGCGTCAGGGAAGGGGATGAATGGAAGACGGCCTTCATCACCCCTCACGGGCACTGGGAGTACCTGGTGATGCCCTTCGGCCTCTGCAATAGCCCTGCTGTCTTCCAACATCTAATCAACGACGTCTTGCGGGATATGCTAGGCCGGTGGGTGTTTGCTTATCTGGATGACATCTTGATCTACTCCCGCACCGAAGTGGACCATGTTCGCCATGTGAGGGCCGTGCTGAGCAGGCTGCTCGAGTACCAGCTGTTCTGCAAACTGGAGAAGTGTGCTTTTCATCAGCGGTCCACCTCCTTCCTGGGCTTCACCATCTCCTCTGATGGCCTGACCATGGACCCGCAAAAACTCCAAGCTGTGACCCAGTGGCCTCAGCCCTCCAGCCTTAAGCAGCTACAGAGCTTCCTGGGCTTTGCCAATTTCTATCGGCGTTTTATACGGAATTTCAGCACCGTTGTCGCCCCACTGACATCCCTCACCAAACCAGCTAACCTGCCTAAGCCCTTCTGCCTCCCCCCAGGCGCAGAACGGGCATTCCGCGACCTCATCCACCGGTTCACCACGGCCCCCGTCCTGCTCCACCCTGATCCTGCCAGAGACTTTGTGGTGGAGGTGGACGCCTCCGATGTCGGCGCTGGCGCCGTCCTCTCTCAACATGGTCCGGATGGAAAACTTCACCCATGCTGCTATTTCTCGAGGAAGTTCTCGCCCACGCAGCAACGGTACGGAGTCGGGGACCGAGAACTCCTGGCCATCAAGTGGGCCTTAGAAGAGTGGCGGCATTGGCTCCTGGGAACGAAAGACCCGTTTCTGATCTGGACTGATCACCAGAACCTAATCCATATTCGGTCTGCCAAGCAGCTCAACCCAAGGCAGGCCCGTTGGGCCCTGTTCTTTGAGCCTTACAATTTCCACCTCGCCTACCGCCCTGGTTCCAAGAACGCTAAGGCAGACGCTCTCTCCAGACAGTTCGCCCAGGACGGCCTCACGTCAGACCCTGGACCTATCCTACCTTCTCAGTGCTTCGCTGCCCCCCTTCGGTGGCCCCTGGAGGACTCCATCCGGGATGCCCTGACCGCCGAACCGCCTCCGCCTGACACCCCTGCTGGGAGGCTCTACGTACCTTCCCGGTGCCGTCAGGAGGCCTTGCTCTGGGCTCACTCCTCCCCGCTCTCTGGCCACCCGGGGCCGGACAGGACCCTGCAACTCCTCCGTCGTGCCTTCTGGTGGTCCTCCATGGCCCGGGACGTCCGTGAATTCGTTTCCGCCTGTGACACCTGTGCTCGGGCCAAGTCCTCCACTCAGCCTCCCACTGGCGACCTTCACCCTCTCCCTGTGCCGAGACGTCCCTGGTCCCATGTCGGCCTTGACTTTGTCACCGGCCTCCCATCCGTGGGCGGTCTTGACACCATCCTCACCTTTGTAGACCGGTTTTCGAAGGCAGTGCACCTGGTCGCCCTGGCTGGTCTCCCTTCTGCCAAACGGACGGCCGAGCTCTTCTTGGACCATGTCGTCCGGCTTCACGGGTTCCCCAAGGACATCGTCTCCGACCGGGGGCCCCAGTTCACCGCCAGGTTCTGGAAAGCCTTTTGCCGCCTGATTGGAGCCTCTCCCAGCCTCTCGTCCAGCTATCACCCGCAGACCAATGGGCAGGTTGAACGGACCAACCAACAGCTGGGGCGCTTCTTGAGGTGCTTCGTCTCTGCCCAACCGTCGCTTTGGCCTCGTTACCTGCTGTGGGCTGAGCTGTCACATAACCTCCACGTCTCTTCTGCCACCGGTCTCTCGCCCTTTGAAACCTGTTATGGTTTCCATCCTCCTATCTTCGGCCATCAGGAGGTGGAGGTCGACGTTCCTGCTGCTGAACAGATGGTCCGCCGCTGTCGTCAGGCCTGGATCAAGGCGCGGGCGGCCATTACCCGAGCCAACGCTCTGTACGCCAGGCAGCATCGTCGCCGCCATCGCCCGGGTCATCCTTTTCAGCCTGGGGATCGCGTCTGGCTCTCCACGAGGCACCTGAGGCTCCACACCGAGTCCAAGAAGCTCACTCCCAGGTTCGTTGGTCCATACGAGATCTCTGCCCGGCTCAACCCCGTGACTTACCGTCTCCGGCTTCCGCCCGCCATGAAGGTCCATCCGGTGTTCCACGTCTCGCAGCTTAAGCGGCGCGTTACTTCCTCGCCGTTCGTGACATCATCCCACCCAACGCCCATCCCTCAACCCGAGGATCACCACAACATGATCTAACACACCTACACCTTAGTTCACAGATTCACTTTGTCTAGGGTGCATTTCTGAGATTTCACACAACCCAGGATTCAAATCATCAATACATGATGGGCTTGGATTTACAACATTATAAATGAAATGTGCTCAATTTGGAAGCAGCAGGCCCCCCTCCCCTTTTGACGGCTTGTGTGTGAGACTTTAAATCATCAAACTGTAAATTATACATTTTCAATTGTTATTGATCCCTTTAAACCGAGTCCTAAAGTGTATATTTATTTTCTTACTCTTCTTATATATATTGTTTGTTTACTTCCACTGCTGTAACTGAAGCTTCGTCTTCTCGTCTCTCTATATACTGTACTGTATGTAGCGGAGATGACAATAAAGTCAAAAGTTTACTTTGACTTCATCAGCGAGCAGGCGCACCGAGGGCTCTCTCGCTCACTTTTCGTGTATAGAATTTCGAAAAAACATCGGTGCAAATTATAAGTCTGTATCATAATGTCTGGTGTTTTCGTGTTTGTTGTTTTGTTTTTATTTTGTTTTATTTTGCGAGTTGGTTATTAGACGCTGCTCCAGCCAGCCAGAGAATCCCCCGCCGCCCCGCCCTCTCCTCCCTGCGCCGCAAGCAGCAGGCGCACCTCGCAAACGGAGGGTGCCCTTACTCCCAGCAAATGGGCGATAGAAAACCGATTGGTGCCTATGCCATTCCCAATATGCGCTAAAGAAGGGAAAAAGATAAAGAAGGGGGGAAAAAAAACCCAAATGCAGTATACAAGCCCAAACTCTGTGGATTAAGACTTGGAGCAATAACTCCATGGCTGACTTTGGGGCAGCATGAGTACGAGCATTTTTTTTTCTTTTTTTTTCTGCCCGTGATGCCGCCCCCCACCACGATGCCGCCCGGGGCAACCGCCCGTGTCGCCCGTATCTAAAACCGCTACTGGACGCTGCAGTTTTTACTTGCAAGGGCGATCACAGAACGCTCACACCAGAGTGGGGGCCCTGTGATGTGCGCTTTGTTCCTGCACTTGCCTTTATTTATATACAAAAGTAATACAACAGTGAATACGTCTATTCATTACCAGAGGAATGTTAGTATGTAGGGAGTGAAGATAAAAGTGGTTCAGGTGTATGTGTGTGTGTGTGTGTGTTATTCTGAAGGACGTGACCCTCTTCTTGAAGATAAGAGCTTCCAGCTCCCCTCTTCCTGGCAGGAGTGAAATGATAACAGCTTGCTCAGCTATTATCACTGTGAGAAAGAATTTATAAAGCAAGTCTTGATTCCAACAACAGTAATAAAAGGGTCATCATGCAGTATTCTATAATATGCAAACTTATATATCACAAAAAGATTATACTGACTACTAAGTACAATTTTATATTGACATAACTCAAGAGAGGAACCAGTTAACTTATCTTTAGGCACTTTGTTATTTGCAGCTTGTTCCAGAAATAAATAATTTGTTCCCATTTATTTTGTTAAATCTATGAAAAATGACAAAAAAGCACTGTTTGACATACATAAATCAATATTTTTGCACCAGAAGGTGATTTCCAATGAGCTGTTAGTCAAAAAGCTGGTATAACTTAGTATAATCTACAGTTCTTAAAAAAATGAAGAAACTGAACAACAAGTGATTGGCAGACCTAAAGAAAAAACAACAACAACAACAAAACAAAAAACAACCTACAACAGATTAACTGTATCTGAAAGCATTGCCCTTCAGAAATGAGAAAAAATATCCAGAAAAAACCCTGACACAGCCGGTCCATCTACCGTTTACCATTTTCAAGGAAAGCTGAAATATGTAAAGTTACACAAGAACTGCACTGAATATCAGTGGCCACAGGTCTTATGGAGAGATGAATCCAAATTTGAAGTTTTTGGTTCAAACAATTCTCAACTTCTTACTGAACAATATTATAGTTATTTTATAGAAACAATGTGTAGACTCTCATCTTTCATTTGAGGGGATCCACATTCAAATTGGATGAAGGCTTTAGGAGTTTCAGCTACTTAACATATGCCACCCTCTTTTTAAAAGAACTACAAGTAATTGGACAATTGACTCAAACGCTATGTGCTATGCAGATGTGGGCAATTCCTTCATTATGTCATTATCAATCAAGCAGATAAATGGCCTGGAGCTGATTTGAGGTGTGGTGCTTGCATTTGGAATATTTTGCTGTGAACAGTAGTGTTGTGCAGATCAATATTGAAGTTTTTGGTTCAAATATCGATTCCTCCAGTAACAGGTATTAATGTGCTAGAATCAATTCTCATATTAAAATATCAATTTTTTAGAGTAAATTTGTAGTTTATCACTAACAGGAACATGGTGGAAAGAAACTATATTATTTGGATCATCTAACTTGGAAGATGATTATATGGAGGTATTCTAATAATTGTTTTCTTGCACTCACAATAGTCATATGCAAAATACGGCTGTATAAATGTGTCGCAGCCCTTCGGCGTGCACACTCAACAATGGCCAAGCGTAAATGGAGTCATGTGTGGATGTATTTTACCTCCACAAACAGCCAAGACATGGTTTGCGATACATGTGGCAAGACAGTGAGGTGTTGTGGCAACACCACTAACCTCATCAAACACCTCAGAGTAAATCATATCACAGACTATGACGAGCTTATGTTGAGGGGAACTGAAGATGTAAGTGTCACAGAAATGGCTTATGTATAAAGAAGTTTAATAGATGGTTCCAGCAGTTAAAATGTTCTTGCTTGTACATTTCTGTGGTCAATATTGTAAAGGTGTGTTTATCTTGTCACAAAGAACAAGTTTTGTTACACCGCTATTATCGCGAGGTTTGGGCGTGATAGTATAGGCTGTGAGCCCACGTTTAATAATCACGCTAAGGAGTTCAGCGAGCTATCTGCAAAGGCCTGGTTAGTCTACCAGCTGTATAAGGTATTTGCTATTTGCCATAACTGTATTGTAATATTGTGAAAATTTGTAATGTATGGTGTTCTAATTATTTTATGTTTTAATTTAGAATGAACAAGACTGTAAAGGTATTCTTCTAGGACCTCCAAAGTGGCAGGCGGCCACGAGGTAATTTTTTGTTGTTAAAGCACGAGTGTTACTTTTGATAGACTGAAGCGCTTAAAGCCTTTGTGTTTTATGTTTGTAGTTTTCACGGCGTTCAATAAATGCAGCGAAGCGCCCATCTTGAAGAAGCCATGCCTGTGTTGTCATTTCGGAGTTACAGAAGATGAGGAGAGGACAGGGAAGGTGCAGCTAGGGCGAGACAGACATCTTCATCTTGTAAGAGTCCTTTAGAGCTGCAGGAAGGCAAGTGTTCAAATAGCACACAACTTCAGGGTTGTTGTTTTTTTATTTCTATATAATTCTGCATTATTAAGCAATAAGAACAAGTAGTCTGATGTCCTGTAATCATTATGAAACTATAATATAAAATACAATAAAACATTACATTTTTGTACAAAGTATCGGATCAATATTGTGGATGCCACCCTGAATTTTACTTAGTATTGGATCGGAAAGGAAATCAGTAGTATCGCACATCACTAGTAAATAGACAACGTGCAGTCAAAGCAGCTCTCCGTGTAGGTGGAACAAGCCGTCCTCAAGCTCTGAAAATGGGAAAATCCCATCCAAGAAATTGCTACAATATTAGGAGTGGCAAAATGTACAGTTTGGTACATCCTGAGAAAGAAACAAAGGATTGGTGAACTCAGCAATGCAAAAAAGACCTGAATGTCAAAGAAAGACAACGGGGGTGGATGATCGCAGAATCATTTCCATGGTCATGAGAAAACCCTGTTACAACAACCAGATGGCTTTGTTTTTCACTGAGCCGATGATCCCAAACACACTGCCAGAGCGATGTCTCAATACTGCTGGGTTACAGCACAGACTATAGATGTCTCTGTCACAGCTAGACGGTCCTCACCGGTCGCCTTGCCAATTTTTGTTGTGTTTGTGTGTACTTTGTGGTGTTCTCCTCTCCATCCTGTGCGTGTGTGTTTGTATGCGGGAACACGTACTTCCGGAAGCCGTGGCACGGAACGGCAGCTGACCCGGGGGGAGTATCCTGAGCTGGAATCGCCACACCTGTGCTTGATCACTTCGCCGGCTGCTACTAATCCGAAGCAGACCTATTTAACGGCGCGGTCGGGTCACAACCAACGCTGGAACGTTGAGCTAAACCGGGTAGCGTAGTCGTGATTAGCATCCCTAGTTTGTGAAGGAGAGAGAACGTTTAAGTTACCGTGCGTGTGTTTTTCTCATCTGCCTCCAGGATCCAGGGATCGGAGGAGGAGCAGGCACAAGAAGTAGTTTTGGATAATCACTGCACTGTCACCGAGGGGAGAAGTCACCCTATCACTGCACTGCCCTTTTGGATTACAGCCTCGAACTGTTGCCTTATTTTTTTTCACTGTGAATAAATTCACTGTCACTCTGCAAGAAGTCTCGCACCTGAGTCCTTTAACCCAATTCACCATGACAGTCTCACTATTTTACAGCTCTTTTTAAAGCATAATGTTTATTTCAAACGTATTATCTGCTTCACTATGGACAAAAGTAGATGTTTTATTTGTTTCTTTGAAACTGCGCTGGTTATCCTTGCTATTCTGATGGCATCTCTGAAGTGAGTCACATAAGTGGTGAATTGTGAGTCAGTTCAATTCCCCAACCAATCACATATAAAAATAGCCCCTATGACCACAGAATGTATCTTACAATTACACACACACACACAGAAAAAAAAATTCTGCTTTATTTATTTACCCACCTCGTATTTAACTGATCTAGTTTGTCTTATTTCCATTATCCTCAGTATGTTATTATATGGAAACAAGGAAAGCTTTCCCCTCATGAAGAGGCAGGTTATTAATGAATTACAATGAGACTACTGTGGGCACTGATGCTTTGGCTGGTTCGTTCTCCCATTAGAAGTACGCAATAGTGTCATGTTGACTCTTGGGGTGCTGCACTCTGGTCAGCTGGAGCGTTCCTCCATAAGCCGGGAGTTTCTTGTAAACACAAAGGTGAACATATTCGCCTCCTCCCACATGGACCTGCAAGGAAATACAAGGAAACTTAAAGGAGAAGCTTAATGTGCACATAGAAGTAATCCTGATCATTTTATCACAGCTGTGGTAAAGTAAGCCACAGCTGTGGGCCAAACAACATGTCAAGATGTGAAAAGGAGAATCCACGTCTTCATCTATATAGAGTGCACGATGTTTCTAGTGTTCACAAACTAAGATGACGGAGGGCATTAGCCCTATTAAAGATTAATATCAGTTTGTACACGCTCCAGATAGCTTACTTCAAATTCTTTCATTCTCACTGGCTTTTGCAACTTTGTACTTTTGTGTTACTCGGAGCAATAACTCCACCTCATTGTTAGTCCATTTAAAAAACTCGGTGCTTTTCCTCAACATTTTACTGCGAAGTTTTAAAGAGCTGTTAAGTAAATAAACCATCTTACAATGTGGAAAAGTGGCATCCACTTCTTTGGCTACATAGTGCATGATGGCTAGTGTTCACAAACAGAACATTTTTTGAGCTCTGTTATGGCTGTGACAGTTTTAACCATAACAGTCTAAGTTTTGTATGAACCTCCATATAAATTACCACATAAACGCTTGAATTACAAACATTACCTTAATGAAGTAGTTGGTCCCAGCTACGAGCTGTGTTTTGTAGCTCTCTGCAGTGAAAACCTCGAAGTTTCTCCCGGTTTTCTGCTCTGCGAGAGGCTTCATCTGAAGAACAATAACAGCAACACCAACATGAAACACAGGCCCCGTGTGTGCGAGTGTCAAATCTCACTTTTCTACTCACTGCATCACAGATCTTCTGAACTGCTTCATCAGCCTGCTTCTCCTCGGTCAACCCTCCGATCATTTTTACTCCGACCGTCTGGTAAAAAACAATCAAAAAGGTTATAAACACACGCCAATTCACAAGACTCCGCATTTTGGACCAGCGCACGGAAAGAGATGCGTCTGTTTGTAGGCTAAAAAAAACCCCCCACATAAACACATTTTGGACCGTACCATCATCTTAGGGAGAAGGGGGTTGTGGGCGGGGCGGTATTTGCCAAAATTATGAAAAAAAAGAGAAGCACACTTACATACGGAAATAATTACTTTTGTCCATTTTTTGTCCGTTTTTTACTGCATGTGTGGGTTAGTTTGAGCTGACGCTCGAGTCTGCCGGCGTTGTACCAAAGATTGATCGTCTGCCAAAAACTGATTTCCTGTATTTACTAGAAACTGATTACTGTACTGCTATAAATTGTTGCTCTATGCAAAACATATGTCAAATGTATCCCTCACGCATCAGTGTAACTTTGTGCTGAACATTGCCCTCACGAATAATATCAAGTCATCTTGAGCCACAAACAACATTTCTGTAACAAGGTAGAATCCGCAATCAGTTTTTGGCACTGACTTTTATGTATCCTTTATTTATCCAGTTAAAAATAATCTCGCGTTGACATTAAAATTGTCTTTTTTAAGAATAATCTGGCCAAGAGGACAGCAGAAACTGCAACAAATATAACAATAGTTCTGTAAACATAGTTTAAGTGGACACATACGGACCAGATTGGTTACCATGTAAATACAATAACACAGAGTTATACAGATACCTGAAAAACAGGCCATTTTTACATTTTATATATAACCCCTATGTAAACCAGGTCTCTCTTGAAAATGAGATTTTTAATCTCAATGTACGGTGGCCCTGAGAGGCCAAACGGACTGCAACTTCAGAAAACACTTGCAAAAAGAAAAATGCTGCAAAAAGAAAAATGCTGCAAAAAGAAAAACGCTGCAAAAAGAAAAATGCTGCAAAAGCACACACAACACAACGGAAATAGGAAAAAAGACAATGGAAATGTTTCTGGGGAGACAATAACCGGACGGACCAGTTGCACGAACCAAAACATGTATGTATGGCTGTATCCCAATTCAGGGACTGTTTCCCACTTCAGGGTCTGCAGCCTTAAAGTACGCAGCCTTAACGGTCCTCAAGGGCCGCGTACTCAAAGATCGCTGCGGCTGGAAGTGCGGGGCTTGTAGGCTTGTGAGATGGGACGGTCTAGCCTCCATCGCGCTGCCCAGGTTGCCTAGCAACCACGATACTAACAGCTGGAAATGTTTCATACAGCTTTGTTTGACAGAAATGAAGGAGAACATATTTTGTTCATTTGTTTGTTTGTTTCTACACGAGCTTTGTGTGATTTGATAAGTATCTGAGGCTGAGACCACAGGACTGTAAAACATGATTGTTGGGCTTCATTTCTGTACTGAACAGTCATTTAAGATTAGCTAGTAAATAACAATTAGCTAATGTTGTTCATGAGACTAAAGTCATCTCACTTTGGTAATGTAAATATAATATGGCCAATATTATTTTAATCATTATTAGTTATTACAGCAGTGAACATGAACTCTGTGTGTTATGACATGCATAGGTTCTTTCTCTTCAGCACCCTCTGCTGGTCATAGTGGGAATAATCACCAGCTTTTATTTTGGTGGGGTTTTTCTGTGTTCCCGTGAGTAGAGGAAACAGGAAGCTGGTCGCTTGTTAGCCTGCAGAATATGTTGTTGCTCTTTAAAACGTTTCTGCCTTGGAGAGTTATTGCTTGTGAGTATTAATGTACAACATGTTACAAGTTTATTTGGTGCATTTCTATTACATAGATTTGTTTAGAAACCAGTTATTTCATCTGCCAGGTTTATCTTTGAGGAAGCTAAACTCGCTAAGTTGTATTGTGATCAATACTGAGTCGCTGTTGATTACACATACTATATAACAGTATAGTTCATATCCTAGAAGTGTGTGTAAAAAGGTATAGACATCTTGTGACATTTACTTTGTGTTTGTTTTTAGTTTTAAGGGAAGAAAAGGATGTCATTCATTGAACTACTGACGAAGTAAAAAGCCTTAAACTTACTTCCGCCTCCAATGTTCATTGAAACCGTTAGCTGTCTGTCAAGTTGGGCAAAGGGACGCACAATAAGGACAGAACAGTAAAAAAGCAGCTTCTCAGCGGGCAGAGATAATCAAAGACAGCAACCTCGTCTGCCAGCACGTCTCATCTCTACTACTGCTTACTCTCGCCACACAGCAGCATTGTGGGATGGAGGACATCCCACAATGGACAAGACACAAAAGAAATACCGCAGCTGTCGGCTCTAGAGACCAGGTCAGTGGCCTCTATAGCATCTAGTGGATCATCAGCCAGTCGAGCCGCTGCTGCAGCTCGTGCTAAACTGGAGGCAGCTCGCGCACGAGCCGATTATGCCAAAATAGAGTCAGAAATGATGATTGAGAAGGCTCGCATAGAAGCCAAATTGAACACTTTACAGTATGAAAAGGAGGTAGCAGCAGCTATGGCTGAAGCCAGCATCCTTGAGGTTGCAGCAGAGGAGTCAGTCAAAACTGAAAGGAAACCAGCCTTTGAAGAGACTGCTGAAAGGACACGCCAGTATGTGGAGCAGCATTTACAGCCAACCGAGAGCGCTAAACCAGAGGCAGAGCATAGAGAGTCAACTGTTCATGAGCTGAAGCCCACGATTCCACCCAGGCAAAGCTTTGGTACTCCATATGTTGAATCTCACTTGTTCAAAATGAGAAAAAAAGCCATTCCAACATCATGGCTATCTCAGGAACCGAAGTCTGGTATTTACCCCCACTCAACACCGCACCCACCAGAGAGCACAAGGGAAAGGTCGCCTGATCGAGTCACACCACAACTCCTACCAGATGGCAGTGCTCAGGTGGGTGATATAGCAAGGTACTTGGCACGGAGGGATCTTATCAATGCTGGTCTCACAAAGTTTGATGACTGTCCTGAAAATTACTGGGCATGGAAATCCTCCTTTCTGAATGCAATCAGTGGACTAAAACTCAGCCCCAGTGAAGAGTTGGACCTCCTTATTAAGTGGCTAGGGCACGACTCAGCACAGCATGTGAAAAGAATAAAGACGGTGCATGTCTGTCGTCCTGAAGTTGGACTGGACAAAGCCTGGGAGCGCTTGGAGGAATGTTTTGGCTCTCCAGAGATAATTGAAAAAACACTGTTCGACAGGCTTACAAACTTCCCAAAGGTCAGTAGCAAGGATCCTGTGAAGCTGCGAGAGCTTAGTGACCTGCTGCAAGAGGTTGAGGCAGCAAAATCAGAGGGTTATCTCCCAGGGCTAAGCTATCTTGACACTGCACGTGGTGTCGCTCCAATTGTGGACAAGTTACCACACAATATCCAGGAAAAGTGGCTCTCTCAGGGTTTTAAGTATAAAGTTGACCATAGTGTCATTTTTCCGCCATTTTCCTTTCTCTGTGACTTTGTCTGCAGAGAGGCACAAGCCCGCAATGACCCAGGCTTCAGGCTCTTAGCATCTACAACAGACCACTTTAGATCAGATGCTACAGTGAGGAAGCCCTATAAGGGTTTGGTCTCTGCTCACAAGACGGAAATATCACAGGAGAAAGCTGGCCAAGACAGTGGGAGACAGCAAACCTGTGATGTGGAAAGGCAGTGTCCTATTCATAAAAAGCCACATCCTCTCAAGCGCTGCAGAGGGTTTCGCAATAAACCCATTGAGGAGCGTAAGACCTTCCTCAAGGACAATGGTATCTGTTTTAGATGCTGTTCTTCCACTAGTCACATGGCCAAGAACTGTAACACAACAATCAAGTGTACAGAATGTGAAAGCAGGAATCATATCTCTGCCCTTCATCCAGGACCACCTCCTGCAACTCTCTTTGGTCATGGCGGGGAGGGCACAGAAGAGACAACTCAGCCTGCTATAACATCGACTTGTACCGAGGTATGTGGAGAGGCTCAGAGAGGAAGATCCTGTTCTAAGATCTGCTTGGTAAAGGTTTTCCCAAAAGCGCAGCCAGAGCGAGTGACAAAGGCTTATGTCGTGCTCGATGATCAGAGTAATCGGTCACTTGCCAGGTCAGAGTTTTTTGATGTTTTTGGTATAGAGGGGTCAGAGTCTCCATTCACACTTCGTACATGTGCGGGAACAACAGAAATGACGGGTAGAAGAGCTACAGGCTTTGTAGTGGAGTCACTAGATGGAACCACATCAGTCACGCTGCCAACAATAATTGAATGTAATAACATTCCGAGTAACAGAGCTGAGATACCTACCCCTGAGGTGGCAGCAGAACATGCTCATCTAAGGCCAATAGCCCATCTCATCCCACCACTCGATCACAAAGCTGAGATCCTCCTTTTACTTGGACGTGACCTACTTAGTGTCCACAAAGCGAGGCAGCATAGAAACGGTCCTCACAATGCCCCATATGCACAGAAACTGGACCTAGGATGGGTCATCATTGGTGATGTCTGTTTAGGTGATGCTCACAAGCCTGCAGCTGTGGATGCCTATCACACTAATGTGCTTGAGAACAATCGCCCATCCTATTTCAGACCATGTCCAAATATGGTTCATATCAAAGAGAATTATGGGTCCAAGTCTGAGCGTAAAGCCTTCCCTACCACCGAAACACCTAGAGTTAAGGCATGCACTCTTGGAAGCACCATCTTTGATACATCCGAGGACGATAACAAAATCGGCCTTTCTATTGAAGACAAACTGTTCCTAGAGGTCATGAAGAGAGAGATGTTCATAGATGACAGCAACAGCTGGGTGGCGCCACTTCCATTCAAGGGACCTCGCCAGTGGCTGCCCAACAATCGCGATCAGGCCGTCAAACGCTTATCCTCTCTTCAGCGCACCCTAGAAAAAAGGCCTGAAATGAAGAGGCATTTCTTTGCCTTCATGCAGAACATATTTGATCGTGACCATGCTGAACTGGCTCCTCCACTTGAGGTGGACAAGGAGTGCTGGTACTTACCTACGTTTGGGGTGTACCATCCTCAGAAGCCGGATCAGATCAGGGTTGTGTTTGACTCAAGTGCAAAGTGCCATGGCGTCTCTCTCAATGATGTTCTCCTCTCTGGACCTGACCTCAATAATAGCTTATTGGGAGTATTGTTGAGGTTCAGACGTGAAACTGTTGCAGTAACCGCTGACATTGAACAGATGTTTCACAGTTTCATTGTAAGAGAGGACCATCGAAACTATTTGCGCTTCCTCTGGCATGAAGACAACAATCCTGCCAATGACATCTGTGAGTATCAAATGAAGGTTCACGTGTTTGGCAACAGTCCCTCACCATCCGTAGCTATATACGGCCTTCGATGTGCAGCAGCTCATGGTGAAGAGGAATTTGGATCAGATGCACGACGCTTCGTTAAGAGGGAGTTCTACGTTGATGATGCGCTTATGTCAAGGCCCACAGCCAGTGAAGCTATTGATCTAATGAAGAGAGCACAGGAAATGCTTGCCACATCTAACCTTCGCCTGCATAAAATAGCATCAAACAGCTCTGAGGTTCTTGATGCGTTTTCTCCAGATGACCGTGCAAAGGGGCTCAAGGAGCTAAATCTGGAGACTGATGTGACACCTACACAGTGAAGTCTTGGTCTGATATGGGACCTAAAGAAAGACGCCTTTACCTTTCGAGTAGCAGAGACAGTGAAGCCCTTTACAAAGAGAGGCGTCTTAGCTACAATCAATGGTCTTTTCGATCCCTTAGGATTTGCTTCACCGGTTACAATCCAGGGAAAGATGCTGCTGAGAGAACTTTCAAGTGAGGCCCTAGACTGGGACACTCCACTGCCTAGAGAAAGGGAGGCCGAGTGGGATACATGGAAAGAATCTCTTGTCGATCTCAAGAATGTACATATTCCAAGAACCTACGCTTCTGCTACAATGTCAACAGCAATCAGAAAAGAGTTACACATCTTTTCAGACGCCTCCACTAAAGCCATTGCAGCAGTTGCTTTCCTAAAGACCACTGGCGAAAATCAGAACCATCAGGTGGGCTTCGTTCTAGGGAAAGCAAAATTGGCCCCACAATCTGCTCATACAATTCCAAGACTGGAATTGGGAGCTGTTGTGTTAGCTGCAGAGCTTGCCGAAGTCATCACAAGTGAACTGGACCTAAATCTTGAAGCAGTTGAATTCTACACAGACAGTCGTGTGGTTTTAGGCTATATAAGCAACCAGACGAAGAGGTTCTATGTATATGTTGGCAACAGGGTGCAGCGAATCAGGAGGATTTCAGAACCAAAACAATGGCACTATGTCCCTACGAGCTCTAACCCTGCTGACATAGGCACACGCTCGGTAACTGCTGCCATGCTTGGTGACAGTGCCTGGCTTAAAGGACCTGCCTTCTTGTTACAAGCTAGTGTTACAAGAGAAGCTGAAACCTATGACCTTGTGGACCCCGAGTTGGATGATGAAATACGTAGCTTTGTCACTCACACGAGTATTGATGGGTCTCTGCTTGGATCGCAAAGGTTCAGACGTTTTTCCTCTTTGAAGAAACTCCTCAAGGCCCTTAGCTTGCTCATTCATATTGCAAAGGTCTTCAAGAGCAAAGGTGAAGGTCCCTCTTGCAGTTCATGGCATCATTGCAAACAGTCTCGCACAGCAGAGGAACTGACAAAGGCTGAGATTGTTGTCATCAAAAGTGTGCAGAAGGAAATGTTTGAGGAGGAACTTGCCTGTATTGCTAATGGTAAAGACATACCAAAACACAGCTCTTTACAAAAACTCAGTCCCTACTGTGATGATGAAGGACTCTTGAGGATAGGTGGAAGGCTCAAACACGCCAACATCGACTACAAGGAGAAACATCCTCTCATTATTCCAGGTGGTAGCCACGTTGCCAAGTTGATAGTAGAACACCATCACCAGCGAGTAATGCATCAGGGATGGGTGTTCACAGAAGGTGCAGTCCGTACTGCTGGATATTGGATTACAGGAGCAAGGAGGCTAATCAAACAGATTATCCACAACTGTATCACCTGCAACAGACTTAGGAAGAGAACAACTGAGCAAAGAATGGCAGATCTGCCTTCTGATCGTGTCAGCACCGAACCTCCTTTCACCTTCGTGGGTTTGGATGTATTTGGCCCTTGGTCTGTGGTCACAAGGCGCACAAGAGGAGGCCAGGCAAATAGCAGAAGGTGGGCTGTTCTTTTTACGTGTCTTAGCACACGTGCTGTGCACATTGAACTGATTGAGTCGATGGACGCATCAAGTTTCATCAATTCCCTGCGTCGATTCTTCAGTTTGAGAGGGCCTGTTAAGCAGATTCGATCCGATTGTGGGACTAATTTTGTCGGTGCTTGCCGGGAGCTAGGTTTCACACTGACAGACCCCGACGTGTCAAGCATTAAAACATACCTGGGAGAAGAGGGATGCACCTGGATCTTTAATCCACCTCACTCTTCTCATATGGGAGGAAGCTGGGAACGTATGATAGGGTTGTCCCGACGTATCCTGGATGCAATGCTTCTCCAAACCACACACTCTCACTTGACACATGAGGTGCTTTCCACTCTAATGGCAGAGGTAACAGCCATCATTAATGCTAGACCTTTGTCTCCTATCACAACAGATCCTGACACACCCTTCCTGTTGACGCCTTCCATGCTTCTCACTCAGAAGGTGTGCACTCCTCTCCCCCCTCCGGGAAGTTTTATTGAGAAAGATCTCCATCGACAGCAGTGGAGGCAAGTTCAACACCTTGCAAACACATTTTGGACCAGATGGAGACGGGAGTACTTAGGGACACTGCAAAGCCGGAACAAGTGGCAACGTAACCATGCAAACCTCAAGGTGGGAGATTTGGTGCTCATCAAAGACGCACAAGTGAGGCGCAATGAATGGCCAATGGGACTTGTCAACCAGATCTTCCCGGATAAGGATGGCAGGGTCAGGAAGATTGAAGTGAGGGTCTCAAGAAATGGAACTATTAATACTTACCTGAGACCTGTGTCAGAGACAGTGTTATTGATGTCCTCAAAGGACTGAGAAGTATATGTGTCATGATGGTAAACATTGTATTCAGAAATAATCTGTAAAATCTTGCAGTTTATGATGTTTCAGTTGGTTCATAATGGTATTTTACAATACCAGACGGGGAGTGTTATGACATGCATAGGTTCTTTCTCTTCAGCACCCTCTGCTGGTCATAGTGGGAATAATCACCAGCTTTTATTTTGGTGGGGTTTTTCTGTGTTCCCGTGAGTAGAGGAAACAGGAAGCTGGTCGCTTGTTAGCCTGCAGAATATGTTGTTGCTCTTTAAAACGTTTCTGCCTTGGAGAGTTATTGCTTGTGAGTATTAATGTACAACATGTTACAAGTTTATTTGGTGCATTTCTATTACATAGATTTGTTTAGAAACCAGTTATTTCATCTGCCAGGTTTATCTTTGAGGAAGCTAAACTCGCTAAGTTGTATTGTGATCAATACTGAGTCGCTGTTGATTACACATACTATATAACAGTATAGTTCATATCCTAGAAGTGTGTGTAAAAAGGTATAGACATCTTGTGACATTTACTTTGTGTTTGTTTTTAGTTTTAAGGGAAGAAAAGGATGTCATTCATTGAACTACTGACGAAGTAAAAAGCCTTAAACTTACTTCCGCCTCCAATGTTCATTGAAACCGTTAGCTGTCTGTCAAGTTGGGCAAAGGGACGCACAATAAGGACAGAACACTGTGCCAAACACTGAGCTTCAGTAAAGATTCAAGTTGCATTTATTTATATTTCCTATCACCTTAAATCTTCACTTAAAGACAAGTATCTGTGACAGTGTATCTATAGATGTATTATATATAAGAGACAAATATTGTTCTTTTAATATGTTGGCATTACTAAATTTGGCTCAATGCTTATATATGTGTAAAAAGCAAATGTACGAGCTGTGATAACTGTTTCTGATAGAATGAAGAGTAGACTGATATATGAAATATTCCTTTATTGGGTGAGAAAATCAGACCATGTCATAACTGCTTTAAGTCATACAGAATAGATATCAGAACCTTAAACAGTCTGACTTCTGCTAAATGGGTCAAACTGGGCAGAAAGTATACAAACACATAACATCCTTATAGAATATGATGTAACACTATAGATCAACTTACCTCAGAATATATAAAGCATATAAACAATTACAGCAATATGATGCAACAAACACAGCAGTACTATCCATCCATCCATCCATTCGCTTCCGCTTATCCTTTTTCAGGGTCGCGGGGGGTGCTGGAGCCTATCCCAGCTGTCATAGGGCGAGAGGCGGGGTACACCCTGGACAGGTCGCCAGTCTGTCGCAGGGCTAACACATAGAGACAGACAACCATTCACACTCACATTCATTCGCACATTCACACCTACTGACAATTTGGATTATCCAATTAACCTATCCCCACAAGCTGCATGTCTTTGGACGGTGGGAGGAAGCCGGAGTACCCGGAGGGAACCCACGCAAACACGGAGAGAACATGCAAACTCCACACAGACCCCGGCCTGATGTTGGAATTGAACTCAGGACCTTCTTGCTGTGCGGCAACAGTGCTAACCACCGTGCCACCGTGCACAGCAGTACTACTGATCCAAAATACTCAAAGCTTCATAGAACTGAAACAAACATTTATTTTTAGCTCCATTCAGCTGCTGATACATACTTTAGGTTTCTGAACATTAAACTTGTTGCTGCCTTTCATAGTGTGTAACTTGAAGGCCCTGAGTACTTTCTCCCACACTGAAAACACTGGGATGATAACATTATTTGAACATTACCTAATAAGACTGATTCAGGACAGACAATTAGTTATTTAAACTTTTCTAGCAGTCCTTCACAAACAGGGAACAGTCTGTCTATTCTCTTCATCTGTCAGCTGCTGCTGGCTCTTCCTCCTCCTCTTCCTCACACACTGCTGAGTTTGTCCTGCTGGATCATTGGGGGTGCAAAGCCTCACAGATGATGTGCAGCAGTGGGTCCCTCAGTCTGTCCTCACTCTGGACACTTGCAGTCGTCACACATAGAAATCAAATGTGTGATAAGCTGCAGGATTCAAACACAAGTGTAACTTATAAATACATGTTCATACTTTTATTCCACAATCAGAGAGAAAGAAACAGAGAGAGAGTGCAGGACAGACACACAGGTGACAGTCTCAGGTGTATACACTGCTACAAACAGAAGGATTTAGTGTTTGTGTTATTACGAGTGCTAAACAAGAAGAGTTCCCAGCTGGTACAGTGGACACATGTGTGACTGCTGTGATAAAAGCATCTTTCTTTCAGCTTATTGAGTGTAGGAACCATAATTAAATGTATTGAATTTTTTGATGATCACTGGGTTTTCATTTGTTTGGTTGCTATGGTGATGTGTAATGGGAGTCACGTGGGTGCTAGCGGTGACATTAAGAGGGCGTTGTCGGTCTGTCATTCACTGGTTTTGATTTTGACAGAGAGGAGGGCTGGGTAGCCGTAGTTTTTGTTGACCGCTGCACAACATGTTTCGTCTTGTTACATTAGAGCCTGTGACGTTGTAAGAGTCCAAATCTCGAGATGACATTACTCTGTAAACACTTTAATAAACAAGCAAACAATTCCACCTCTCGCATTATTGCTAAAGTTGACAGCGCGTCAGGCAAATAGGCGGGCTCCATCCCCGGCCTCTAGCGACTGTGGAAGTCGCTACAATGAGTGAACCGTCAGCTCGTTCAAACACACGTTAAAGTCCGTTTGGCTCAACACCACCGAACAGAGGCAGCAATATAACATAGCTAACATTAACAGTGCAGTGAATCCTGCTTGTGTGATATTCATGACTGCAAACCAAGGTTATTATCGTTAACGAAAACTAACGAAATAACGAAAACTAGAAATGAAAAAAATATTTGCGTTAACGGAAATAAAAATAAAAACAAAAAAAGGAAAACTAACTAAAACTATAATGAGTGTTCACAAAACTAACTAAAATTAACTGAATTTATAGCAAAAATGTGTTTAGTTTTAATTGATGTGTGCGTGTCATACAGTAGTCAAGGGTGAAAATGAAGTTTAGTTTACAGATTTTTTTCTTGCTGTCTCATTATGCCAGCAGGTGGCAGTACGTTAGTCGAGTCGTCTGTGTTGCTGCTCCGTCCACGCGCAGAATCATGTCAGGAAAAGTCGGGAGCCAGAGTCCAATTTGGGATTACTTTGAATATGACTGTGTTTTGGATAAAGCAAGCGTCTTGTAGTGGAAAGAGACAAATTATGAGGGAAAAAAATCCCACAAACCTTAAAGTGCACTTGAAAAGCTCACACAAGAAGGCTAACCTAGCTTACCTTGAGAAGGTAAGGGAGCACACTCAACCCTCATCCCCAGAAAACAGAAGCTAAATCCAGGCAAGGCAGCGTGATGCATCCCGAGACGACAGGACGGGGATATCTACACAACTGTGTGAGTCAATTACCTTCAAAAAGTTTATCAATTCACTTGAACCAAAATTACGAACACCCGGTGCTGCGAGAGTTAATAGTCTCATTGGGGCCAAGATATACATTTTATAGTTGCCTGGTATCAATGGTTGTTCATCTGCCTTTATTTATTTATTTAAAGAACCCATAGGTGGGAATGTGAGTTGTCTGTCTCTGCATGTTAGCCCTGCGACAGACAGGCGACCTGTCCAGGGTGCAGTATGGTAGCTGGAATAGCAACATACCCAAGGATAAGCAGAATGACTGATATGATGAAACTGGGATTTTTTTACACTTAATTATTGCAAACAACTAAAACTATAACTGAAACTAATCAAAACTAAACTGAAACTAAGGATTTTCAAAAAAATAAAAACTAAACTAAACTAGCAAACAATTGGTAAAAACTAATTTAAACTGATATAAAATTGAAAATCTGAAGTCAAAACTAAATAAAAATAAAAACTAATGAAAATTGCAAAACTATTAAAACCCTGCTGCAAACCGAGCAGCATCACTGACTTTCAGCCTGTTGTGTTTGTGGATATATGACTGACTTTAATTATCCATAAAATCATCACATTCTCTGTAAGATTAAGGTCGACTATCGAACGGCGTATAAAGTAAAGACTTTAAAACAAAGTAAACGCTGAAAGTACAAACATCGCTAATGTCACATAACTTTGCCGGCATGTGGCCAACAGTAATGTTTTAATGTTCCTCATTATTAAACATTTGCACATAAATAAGTGACATAATATTCAGAACTTACTTTTGAAAGTTTACTCTTTGGCCGCTCTGCTTCCACTTCGTTGAAGTGTCTCCCAGTCCCAGTGCACTTGTTAGCATGTTTTGGTTCGTGCAACTGGTCCGTCCGGTTATTGTCTCCCCAGAAACATTTCCGTTGTCTTTTTTCCTATTTCCGTTGTGTTGTGTGTGCTTTTGCAGCGTTTTTCTTTTTGCAAGTGTTTTTCTTTTTGCAGCATTTTTCTTTTTGCAAGTGTTTTTCTTTTTGCAGCGTTTTTCTTTTTGCAGCGTTTTTCTTTTTGCAGCATTTTTCTTTTTGCAAGTGTTTTTCTTTTTGCAGCATTTTTCTTTTTGCAAGTGTTTTCTCTTTTTGCAGCATTTTTCTTTTTGCAAGTGTTTTTCTTTTTGCAGCATTTCTCTTTTTGCAAGTGTTTTTCTTTTTGCAAGTGTTTTCTGAAGTTGCAGTCTGTTTGGCCTCTCAGGGCCACCGTAGTTTTCCTTATAAGACGCTGTTTTTACCGTTTCTTCCCGCAGTAAATATAAACAACGATAGAATTCAGGAAGAAAACCAAAAATTGCAGATATTTTTATCATAACTCTGGTTTGATGTGACCTATCAACACAATTTAAAAACTGGTATAAAGTCCACACTTTTTCTGTCAATTGTTCCGTCTGTCCTGCTCACATCTCCAATGGTTGTACACGTTGTCATTAACGTCAGCCACGCCGCTTTGCTCGTTAAAACACCGGTGTCGGCACATAAGGACGCTGTCATAGCCTGTCAACGACGTTGATTAGCTGCATATATACGAGTGTGAATCGCATCATTGGCTGGACTATGGGATAAGGTGGCATCGTTCTAATCCCATACGGGAGCAGCCAGTCACTTACTGACTAACACTGCAAAACAGAATTGTTAAAGTTTTAATTTTATTTTCAATTCAGGTTAGATTTTTTTTGTACGCAACGCAGATTTTCTGTGCGCAGAGACCGTGCCAGCAGTGCGCAATTGCACACGCGCGCAGCTTAGAGGAAACACTGGTCAAAACCCATATGGTGCTTTTTCTTACTTTCTTACTTTACCTTAAGATTTACCTTACCTTACCTTAAGATTACTTTGCGAATTCCTTTAATTAAAAATGTTTTTCGTGCCCTTAATAGAGGAACGCCTTGGATTAAGGGAAATGAAACACAATGAGCTAAATTAAAAGGTTGGGCTAGATGGAATATACCCTATTATAAAATTCTTTTTGGTGTCATTACTGAGTAATGGAATGATCTAAATATTAACTGGACACAAACATGCACTAAACAAGTATATAATGTAATTAATAAAAAATTAATGAGGAAAAAATAAAATATAAAGATGCAGCATAGAAGAATATCCTATGATAGTTGAAAATATCTATGATAAACTAATACCAGAAAATATGAGAGACACAGTTGGGTTGTTCTCCGTCAGGCGTCTTTTGGTTAGAGCAGTAGTTCAGTGGAGCTGCTATGTCACCAATAAGGAATGCCCAATGTCACACTGTGTCGAAGATGAAACCATGGAACACCTCCTGTTATCCTGCTATAGAACGGTAGAGATTAAACAGCAAATGGTTAGAGTGGGCTTTGATATTGACAATAATATAAAAGCTATAATATATGGACTGTTTAAGAAAAAAATGTATGATAATAAAAGAAGCCTTTTTTGCCTAATCATGTGCATTATCAACACCCACATTTGGAAAACAAGAACGAAGATGGTCATCGAACAAAAGACGATCGATTGTGTGGCGGTTTGTAACCGGTTCTTGCAGATTTGAGGAGGAGGAAAACTCTTGAACAGAAGAATAATAGCCCTTTACTTTGGGATCTTTGAAAGATATGATTAATTTTAAAAGTTGGTGTTATTAATTGATATTTACTTCTATGTACTTTGTTGTAAATTACCACGTTTGTCTGCATGTATTTTGATGGAAAGTACTGTGTTGTTTTTGATATGATTTGTCATGAGTTTTGAAAATTAAGGCTTTAAAAAAAAACAAGGGAAGCAACTCCCAGTTTATCCTTGTCCTCTGCTGGTATTGCTCCACTAACAGAGCCTATAATGCCCCCCATGCCCCTGCACCGTATGCCTTGAAGTTTGGTAATTTGTGGGTAAGATTGAAATATGTTGGAGACAGAGATCCCCCTACACGCAAGTATGTCGCTGAGGAATTGTTAATCCAGTCTTTCTGGCTCAATCCTCGTGATATCTACTCCTTTATCTCCCGGCCAAAGAGAAGAGATTTTGAATTGTGCTTCTGTCAGGAAGCTCCACTTCGCTAAGGTGGAACATGCACCCACAATGTCTGACAGGAAGTTTTGATTTTGTAATGCTTTTGTTTTGAAGTTCATTCACCACTCTCTCTCTTTTGACGTCAACTTCCTGAAGGCCTAAATCATGGTGTGCACACATGATTACGGCCTAATGATGTTCACCTGAAAGGAGTTCTCCAATTATCCACCAATAGTGGGTTAAACCATCAGATGAGAGCTGAGGGTGGGAGTGGGCTGAAGTTAGTTAGTTTGTATATTATTTAGCTGGGGTGTGTTTGTCATCAGATATATGTGAGGTGTGTTAGAATAACTGCAGTATTTCACTGTATATGTTTTTTGTAGCTGGACTTATTATTGTAGGGTCTTCCTTACAATATAAAGCGCTTTGAGGTGACTGTTGTTGTAATTTGGCACTATATAAATAAAATTGAATTGAACTGAAGTGAATTGAATTGACTGTGTCGAAGGGGAAGTCTTTTAAATTTTGGGGGGTTCATTTTTAGATGTGTCGCTGGTGAGCATGTTAAACTTCTGTACGTGGAAAAAAGAATGTTTTCCCATGTGGTCCCCTTCACATTACCTTGCGACCGCTTACATTTTGGTGTCAGAAGTGGGACGTGGTGTTTCGTGAGTGGAAGTAGACAATATTAATAGCTGCAACATGGGTCCAAAATCGCAGTGCAGTGCAGCGCAAAATTAACAGATAATCTCTGTTGCCAAAATCATAGCGACTGTAACTGACAGTAAATTACTTTAATGTTAGTCACTGTATTTGTTAGAAGCATTTTTGTAATTTTCCTTTCTGTGAAAAAAGTCAGAATTCTGAGAAAAAAAAGTCAGAATTCTGATATTTTTTCTCAGAATTCAGGAAAAGAAGAAAAAAAAAGACGTGCCCACTTTTTTTTTTCCAGTGGCCCTAATCCTCTTCCGTAGAAGTGACATCCAATTTAGTAACCTACCTTTTAAATGAAGTGCAGCTGCGGCAAACTCTATGGCAGGCAATAAGCTGCGTTTATTGTGTCGCTGTTAATTTGAGTTTCTATGAAGGTCCATAAAGGCTGAAACAAAGAACTTGTCCACGTGGTGGCTGACGTGAGTAAACGTGACTCCTGAGATAATTAACTAAAAAAAATAGGTCTATATTTGTACAGTCAATAGGGGACTAGAACATTGTTTTGCTCATAACAAATAACTTGCATATGGATGAATCCGTAGGAGTTTTTGGAAAGGGAAACAGGAGACAATGTTATACAGTGGATTGAGGAAAAATGAGAGGTGTTCAGTTGCAAACAGAGTTAAGTTACTTGCAAAACAAATAAGCTTAAAACAAGACAAAAGAAGAAAAAAGTTAATGTTTGGTTCCAAATCTGTTGTGTTCTACAAATTACACTGCTCACAAAAATAAGACATCCCAGATCTGAATGAATGAAATTTTCTTATTAAATAATTTTAATTTTATTAAATAATTTTAATAAGAAGATCTTTAGATATTTGAATGTGCTGACAACAAAAATTACACATAAATTATCAATGGAAATCAAATTTAGCAAGCCATGGAGTTCTGGATTTGGAGTCACACTCAAAAGTAAAGTGGAAAAAAAACACACTACAGGCTGATCCAACTTTAATGTAATGTTTTTTAAACAGGTCAAAATGAGGCTCAGTAGTGCGTTTGGCCTCCACGTGCCTGTATGACCTCCCTACAACACCTGGGCATGCTCTTGATGAGGTTGCAGATGGTCTGAGGCACGGGTCTCGAACTACAGGCCTTGAGGGCCGGTGTCCTGCAGGTTTTAGATATCACCCTGGGTCAACAGACCTGAATCAAAGGATTAGTTCATTAACAGGCTTCTGGAGAACTTCAAGACATGTTGAGGAGGTAATTTAGCCATTTAAATTAGTTGTGTTGGATCAAGGACACATCTAAAAGCTGCAGAACACCAGCCCTCGAGGCTTAGAGTTCGAGACCCCTGGTCTGAGGGATCTCCTCCCAGACCTGGACTAAAGCATCCACCAACTCCTGGACAGTCTGTGGTGCAACGTGATGTTGGTGGATGGAGCGAGACATGATGTCCCAGATGTGCTCAGTTGGATTCAGGTCTGGAGAATGGGGGGCCCAGTCCATAGCGTCAATGCCTTTGTCTTACAGGAACTGCTGACACACTCTAGCCACATGAAGTCTAGCATTGACTTGCATTAGGAGGAACCCAGGGCCAACCGCACCCGTCTTATAAGGGGTCTGAGGATCTCATCTCGGTACCTAATGACAGTCAGGCTACCTCTGGCGAGCAAATGGAGGGCTGTGCGGCCCCCCAAATAATTGCCACCCCACACCATTACTGACCCACTGCCAAACTGTTCATGCTGGAGGCTGTTGCAGGCAGCAGAATGTTCTCCACGGCGTCTCCAGACTCTGCCACATGTGCTCAGTGTGAACCTTCATTCATCTGTGAAGAGCACAGGGCGCCAGTGGCAAAGTTGCCAATCTTTGTGTTCTCTGGCAAATGCTAAACGTCCTGCACGATGTAAGCACAACCTCCACCTGTGGACATAGGGCCCTCATGCAGTCTGTTTCTGACCGTTTGAGCAGACACATGCACATTTGTGGCCTGCTGGAGGTCATTTTGCAGGGCTCTGGCAGTGCTCCTCCTGTTCTACCTTGCACAAAAGTGGAGGTAGCGGTGCTGCAGCTGGGTTGTTGCCCTCCTACGGCCTCCTCCACGTTTCCTGATGTACTGGCCTGTCTCCTGTTAGCACCTCCATGCTCTGCACACTACGCTAACAGACACAGCAACCTTTTTGCCACAGTTTGCATTGATGTGCCATTCTGGATGAGCTGCACTACCTAAGCCACTTGTGTGTAGACTTTGTCTCATGCTCCCGCTAGAGTGAAATCACTGCCAGCATTCAAAAGTGACCAAAACATCAGCGAGAAAGCATAGGTACTGAGAAGTGGTATGTGGTCACCACCTGCAGAACTACTCCTATATTGGGGATGTCTTGCTAATTGCCTATAGTTTCCATCTGTTGTCTATTCCATTTGTACAACAGCATGTGAAACTGATTGTCAATCAGCGTTGCTTCCTAAGTGGACAGTTTGATTTCACAGAAGTGTGATTGACTTGAAGTTACACTATGTTGTTTAAGTGTTCCTTTTATTTTTTTGAGCAGTGTAGTTTGAGAATTGTAGGAAAAGATATGGTGAATTGTTTTTTGTTAGTTTTTTTTAAAATTACTATGCCAACCCTTTTTTCTTTAGTTTTGTAAATATTGTCTATATTGAGAAATCCTATTTTATTTCTACTTCATTTATTTAAGAAATAGGCTACCCAATTAAGATAGTTTCAGGGGAAAAACGAAATTTTAGTTTTCCCCCTGATTGATTGCCACCTTAATGTGTTCAGGGGGTTTGTGTGCCTCAGTGACCCTAAAAGCTAGATCAGCAGAAGCTTAGCGTTCAGGTGGGACACCCAAGTTGGTCAAGTCTTAGGGTAGAGGCCTGACAAAGTGCAATCCAATTACATGACAAAAGCAGTTATCCACCCCTTTCCCGCTTCCATTGCCACCATTTGCCCCCTTTACATTTCTGTCTCCCCCCTCATGTAGGCCTGTCTAAAACCGGGGTGTGTTTGTAATCAGATATATGTGAGGTGTGTTAGAATAACTGCAGTATTTCACTCTATAGGTTTTTTGTAGCTGAACTGTGTTGAGGGGGAAGTCTTTTAAATTTTATTGGTGGTGGTATGACTATCTATTTAAGGACCATCTATTTAAGGAGGGGGTTTTCGAGAGGCTGTGGGGTTGATTTTTAGATGTGTCGCCAGTGAGCATGTTAAACCTCTGTACATGGAAAAAATAATATATTCAGAGCTCTGAAAAATGACTGAAGGCTCGTGTGGTTGTTTTTTTCCCATCTGGTTCCCTTCACATTACCTTGCAACCACTACAGCCGTTTTTTTTAGAGATCTCTCCTGCTTATTGTGGCCATCCTGAATAGAAAGAGTGGTCTATAGAATCATCTTTTCAAATAGAAGTGACAACACTCGTGGTCAAGTTTTGGACTGGAAGAATGCCTGACCAAGAAACTGAATTATATCTTAAATGATATTGTGATGTGTTACAACCACCTGTCAAACCAGTTGATAAATTCGGCCTCTGGTAGGGAGTATGGAAATTTCAAGTCAGTTTGTGGAGAGATGACTTCTCATCCAAATTCCAAACTCTATCTCCTTGGGCCTGTACAATGGGTGTTTTATTTAACCCAGACAAGTGACCAGATGTTTCATCTGTCAGGCTTTGGACCATCAAGTGAAGGAGTGTCCAACAATTAAGTGTTGAAAGTGTGGAAATTTAGGACATGACTCCAACATAACCAAGAATTCTCAGCAGCTCTCCTCTGCCCCTGTGACGTCTGATCCACAACAAACAACTGCTCCACTAGAAGACCTGGATAGGGTCCGTTTGATCCCGACCCAGCAGAAGATCAACAGATTTCAGCCCAACCGGTAAACTTGGTAGTGCTTGAATCGCAAGCTTCACTTAATCCAATGATACAAAGTACCCCAGGTCTAGCTGAGTTTTCTGCCGATAGTAACACCCCAGAAGAAGAGTATCATGTCATACAATTGCAACCAAATGAGCCTGGGGAAGAACAAGGAGACAATCATGTACAGGATCCAGCACTGATGATGTCTGAGAAAGACAGTGAGAATGATAGTGACTGGGAGGAAAATGGAAGCGATGATGACGCCACGTCCGAATGCTATGAAAGCACCAGTGATGGTGAAGAGTCCACTGTCTACTGTCGTCCCTTTTGGGAAAATCTACAACCCGCTGCTAGATCAGCCAACGCAGATTCTCAGAGCACAGTTTTTATTGCCAAGAATCATCCTGCTATGGAGGAGCTTGTTGATGATCCTCCCAACGGGAGCAGAAAGAAGTGCATTTCCACCGCATCCTACAGCAGGGAGAAACAAATTCAATTCAATTCAATTTTATTTATATAGCGCCAAATCACAACAAAAGTCGCCTCAAGGTGCTTCATAGATACAGAGAAAAACCCAACAATCATATGACCCCCTATGAGCAAGCACTTTGGCGACAGTGGGAAGGAAAAACTCCCTTTTAACAGGAAGAAACCTCCGGCAGAACCAGGCTCAGGGAGGGGCGGCCATCTGCTGCGACCGGTTGGGGTGAGAGAAGGAAGACAGGATAAAAGACATGCTGTGGAAGAGAGACAGAGATTAATAACAGATATGATTCAATGCAGAGAGGTCCTTTCCAGAAAGGTGACTGGAAAGGAAAAACTCAGTGCATCATGGGAATCCCCGGCAGCCTACGTCTATTGCAGGATAACTAAGGGAGGATTCAGGGTCACCTGGTCCAGCCCTAACTATATGCTTTAGCAAAAAGGAAAGTTTTAAGCCTAATCTTAAACGTAGAGATAGTGTCTGTCTCCCGAATCCAAACTGGAAGCTGGTTCCACAGAAGAGGGGCCTGAAAACTGAAGGCTCTCCCTCCCATTCTACTTTTAAATACTCTAGGAACAACAAGTAGGCCTGCAGAGCGAGAGCGAAGTGCTCTAATAGGGTGATATGGCACTACAAGGTCATTAAGATAAGATGGGGCCTGATTATTTAAGACCTTGTATGTGAGGAGCAGGATTTTGAATTCAATTCTGGATTTAACAGAAAGCCAAAACAGGAGAAATATGCTCTCTCTTTCTAGTCCCTGTCAGGACTCTTGCTGCAGCATTTTTGGATTAGCTGAAGGCTTTTCAGTGAGTTTTTTGGACATCCTGATAATAATGAATTGCAGTAGTCCAGCCTGGAAGTAATAAATGCATGAACTAGTTTTTCAGCGTGACTCTGAGACAGGATATTTCTAACTTTAGAGATGTTGCGCAAATGGAAGAACGCAGTCTTACATATTTGTTTAAAATGTGCGTTGAAGGACATATCCTGGTCAAAAATGACTCCAAGGTTCCTCACAGCGTTACTGGAGGCCAAGGTAATGCCATCCAGAGTAAGAATCTGGTGAGCATCATCTGCTGAAGAGTCTGGAGGATCTTGCTGTAGTATTTCCTCCAGAAACTGCATGACAGCTGGGAGGATCTTCCTCATTGTCTTGAGGGCAGCTTCTCTGCAGGCCCACCTAGTGTCTGACAGCTTCTGCAGCTCCAGTGGGCGCTGCTCGGGGTACAACTTCTCTTGCATCTTAATAAATGCAGAGTGTCGATGAATTGAGCACAAAAGTGTAAAGCTTTTCGATTAGGTTGAAAAAGCTGACAAAACACATGTTTGACTTTGCGCTCTCTACTAAAACCAGATTAAGGCAATGTGCCTGACAGTGGACATATAAGGCCTTTGGATTTATTTTGTATTCTTGACTGAAGTCCCTTAAAGCGCCCGCTCATGTTTGCAGCCCCATCATAACCTTGACCCCGGATGTTGTCAATCTTCAGATTATTTTCTTTCAGTAGAGCTATTACTAGCTTTTCAAGAGCATCTCCAGTTGTTGACTCCACATTACACACCTGAAGGAAGCACTCCTTGATTTCCATGTTGTGCACATATCTGACAACAAAGGAAACCTGCTCTGTGTGCGACACATCTGTGGTTTCATCCATCATGATAGAAAAGGTTTCACACTCTTGAATTTCTGCTTGGATGACATGTCTTACTGATGTGGCCAAAGCTTTCATTATGTCGTTCTGACTTCTGGTTGAGAGGAGCGAGACGAGAAGTCTTTTTCCAGGTCCCTGTCACTCTTTTATGGCATCAAGATGTAATTTAATTACACTGTCAAACTTGCTGAACATCTCAACTAACTCTAAGAAATTTCCTCGATTTTGGCTTGGCAAGGTCTCATCATCGACCCTGAAAGACATACTCTGTCTTGCCAGTGATGTCTATCAAATGAGACAAAATTTCTCTGTTTCTCTCTGTTTCTTTGTCTTTTGCAGCTTGTGACACTTGGTCAGCTACTTCAAAAGCTGCCTCCAAGGTTGTTTTTGTTAAATGAGTTCCACCTCACCATACCACACATGTGAGACTCTGATGCACTGTGCTCTTTAATCCTTTCTAAATCCCTTCTCCACCGACTGAACCCTTCCGTTTTCCAGGTTTTGTGACTTGTGTAGTTTTCATCATTTAAGAAAAGACGGCAGCTGAAACAAAACATGGCATCAGCAGTTGGAGAATGCTCTAGCCATGGATTTTTCTCATACCACTTCTTTTGAAACGATTGTCCCTCATCATTCTTTGGATATGATGACAGTACTGGTTGGCAGGGTCCAATATTATCACACATTTGAATAAAGGCCTCATCATACTGTATGTGGAATTGCATGACATGGGCAGAATCAGTTGGGTGTGCAAGTCCAAGTAGGTTTGAGAATGTCCTCTCTATGGCTTCACTAGCTTCACTCTCCTCCTCTCTGGGCTCTGACTCACTCTCTGCCTTTCTCACTCCAGTCTCTTTCTCCTGGCTTGCCCTTTCCTCTACATTCTCTCTAGGTTCTGCCTGTAACTCAGTCTTTGCCTCGCTTCCTCCTTCCATCTCCTCATCTGAACTATCACCCTCCACTTGCTGTTTATCTGAGAACAACGCACAATTTAATATCTCATTAATCTATTATTTAATTATCTACACTTAACAACTTTTGCACCTAATTCATGATAAAGTAATGATAGAAAATGTTATAGAACCAAAACATTGCAACTGTTTTAATTAACTTACTTAAGTAACTTACTTTAAAACAAAACATGTTCCCTAAAACTGTGGACAGAGCTACAGACCCCCCTTGTAACACCCTTAACCAGTTAGCTAGCAGTTAATGACCACCACTACAATGTTTGTCGCGCTGTTGCACAAACAGCACGCTCATTTATTTCAATTTATTTGTTGCTATAGACCAGGGGTCGGCAACCCTAGGCCCATCAGGGTTAACTGATGAGAGTTCAATATCCTGGTCTGGAACTCTTCCTGTCCAAAATTTCACCACAATTGTTGTAACTTCTAGCTGAATTGGAGATTTTATTGTCCAGTCTTTTCATTTATGATGTTTTGAAATGGCTGATTTCCAGAAATCGTCTCAAGGGTGCCTCTTGGAGGAAACACAGTTCAAAGTCTCTTCTATTAGGTAGCAAAATGAGAAGATGTCTTGTGGATTGACCCATGATGACTAAAAGAAGTTCGTCAGCCACGTAATCCCGTGTAGGTGGATCACATATTTCAATCCCACTCATAAATTGCTGAAATTTGCAGCATAGGGTTTAGACATTTAGGGGGGCATACTTACATCTGAAACACAGAGCAAGCAAGGAGATAACTGGCTAAGCCGCGCTCCAGAGTGTAGGGAAAGCAAATACTAAGGGACTTTTCCTCCTCCTTTTTTTTTTTTTTAAATGTTATCACGAAGCACCTTACGGTGACGCTTTGCGCCTCCTTTGCCGAGTCCTTTACCTCCCTTTCTTTTTTTTTTTTTTTTAAAAAAGCCTTTATTTTCAAAATTCATGGCAAATTCACAAACAAACAACACACATAAAAACTTTGCATCAAAATATATGGCAATACACATAATAGTTTACAATAGATAAATAAATATAAAATTTAAATTACCCCCCCCCCCCAAAAAAAAGGTACTCAAACATTTTAATTTTTTTTCTTTTTTCCTTAAACAGACCATATTTTATAGCTTGTATGTTGTTTTCAATTTCAAACCCCACTTTAGTCATTTGCTGTCTGATTTCTACTGTTCTGTAACAGGATAACAGTAAATGTTCAAGGGTTTCATCTTCGGCACATCGTGACATAGGACATTCTCTGGTGGTAACATAACAGCTCCACTGAACCACCGCTCTAACAGGGAGACGTCCAACCGAGATCAACCACACTGTATCTCTCATATTTTCAGAGATGAATTTGTCATAGATATTTTTAACTATTAACAGGTATTCTTCTACGCCCACACCCTTATATTTTATCTGTCATTCATTATTTTTTCTATTAATTATATTATATACTTGTTTAGTGCATACTTGTGTCCAGTTAATGTTAAAGTCTTTCCACTGTTCTGTAGTGTCACCAAAAACAAGCTTATAATAAGGTATATTTGATCTAGCCCTACCTTTTAATTTTTTTCCGTTGTGCTACATTCCCTCTAATCCACGGAGTTCCCCTATTAAGAGCGCTAAAAACATTTTTAATAAACGGAATTCTCAAAGTGATGCGGAGATCTGGCGCACCCAATCCACCACACTCTTTGCCTTTGTATATTGAGGCTCGTTTCGTTACCTCTCGGTTTGTTCCCCATATTAATTTAACACACAATTTGTTTAAAAGTTTAGTTTTATGAGGAGGAGGAAAAACCGTGGCAAGGAAAAGTTTGGATACTATATGGGTTTTAACTATATTAACTCGCGCTTTATAGTTAGTATTTTTATTTTCCCATTTGGCTACTTCTTTAATTTCACATTCCTTTTTAGACCAGTTTAACAAACTGGTCAAAGCAAACTTTGTTGATCCAAATTCCCAAGACTTTCATTTCGTCATTAACTTGTATGTTTATTTTCAGCTTTTGTAATGAGGAACCAAACCACACGCCTTCTGTTTTTTCTGGGTTTAATTTTGCAGCTGATGCCAATTCATATTGTTTGAGGTGGAAAAGTAACCTGTGTAACTCGTCCTGGTTCCTAATGATAACTGTAACATCATCGGCATAAGCCATGGCTGTCACTCTATAGCCGTCATTAAAACAGTATCCTTTAATATTAGGGTCATTATTGATTAGTTTCAATAAAGGATTGATGGCTAAAACATACAAAGCAGCATTTAGCGGACATCCCTGTTTCACTCCACACGAAGCATGGAATTGTTCGGTCAAACTTCCATTTACCTTGACTTGTATGTGTCAGAAACAAACCAAACACAAGAAGCCAGAAACAAAAAAAAGGTGTAAACACTGGAGCCCGGAAAGCAACAGAACAAAAACAGGCTCACGACAGGCGCAGGCGGCCAGGAAAAACAGTTCACACAAAGTTCAGGGGGCCGGCCCGGAGGCTGGCGGCCCAAGAGCCAAGAAAACTGTTCAGGGGGCCGGGCAGGCGGGAGGCACCGGCGGCGACGTAGTTCAGGGGGCCGTCCATGATGGCAATGACGTCCAGTCATCGGCCTGTGTCGATGTGGCAAGACACAGGCCCCTCGGACCCTCCAGCGGGAACAGGCAGCTGAAGCCGTCCCTCGGACCCTCCAGCGGAGACTGAAGACGGCTGGAGCGGTTCTCCAGAACCCCCAGCGGGACCAACAGATGAAGGCCGGACGGGCCCCTCGGACCCTCCAGCAGGACCAGGTTGCAGAACCGATGACTGGAAAACTAAACAATGCAAAGCAACTTGGCTAACAGTCTGTATTAGCTCGCTCAGGCGAAACAGAATCCTCAGAGTGAAACACAATGTTTCTCACAGTGGGTGTGATGTCAGAACGTCCAGAGTCAGAATGCTCAAATGGAGCATGCAATAAACAGTCACCATCTCCCCCGAGAGGAGTTTGCTCAACAGTTCTGGAGTGGCGGCGGCCTGAATGCCGTTTCTTTTGGGATGAGGAAACAGGAACCGGTGGAGAAAAGGAGACCTCATCCTTCGACCACATAGCCGCCAGGAAAAAGGCAGGCGAACGAGGACCCGGCTGGTGTGGGGAGGGAGAGGAAGTCTGCGGCAGTGTTGACACAGGTGGAGAGTGTGTGTTGCCCTGGGGCAGCGGTGGGGAAGATGTAGTGAGTTAGAGAGCAAGCTCACCAGCCTTGACTTGCTCTCCAGGCAGTAATGGTGCCATCCAACTTAGTGTCCTTTGCAAACTGAGAAAGCTGAGGGTTATGACGAATGATGGCATCTACTGCACTTAGCCCGACTGCCATAGTCCGTAAATCCTGTGACTGGGCAATGCGGTCGAGCAGACTCACCATCCGCATCATCTCGCCGTTGAACTCCGAGGAAAAAAAAAAGAGTCTGCGGGGTCCATGTTCTGGTCGCGATCTTCTGTCAGGTTAGGGCTGTGTGCAGGCAGGAGTGGTGGTAAGGAGGACCCAAAGTGCAGACGCTCGGAGGCAAGAGTGTACTTCAAAACAGCTTTTAATGCTAAACTCAAAAAGTAACAAAACTGAGAATCCAAAATAAACTTACACGGACAGACAGAACACACAGCAAGATGACCATAGATCGTGACACAGACACAGAGAAACACAGGGCTTAAATACACAGAGGGAGCAATCAGGGAATGGGTAACAGGAGGGAAACACAGCTGGGGCAAATCAGGCCTAACGAGACAAGGGGAAGCAAAACCAGATACATTAACATCAGACAAGGACCTTCAAAATAAAACAGGAAACATGACACAGACTGAACTAAAGACACAGACTCACACGCACTGCAACAGAGGGAACAGAGACGTAGGACCAGGGCAGACACAGACACTGACTGGACACGGGGATATAGCAACTAAGGATTACACAGAGACAAACCATAAGACATAACTCTAACAAATAAACCAAAGAATAGAAATGATAAATAATATATAAACTCAAAACCCTGTGTCAACAACCCAGGCATCCTAACAGTATGATGAATTTCTTATATAACAATTTTACCATTGCGATGAAACTGTCCGGCATCCCGTAGGCTTTCATAACTGCCCATATATACGAATGGGAGAGATAATCAAATGCCTTCTTTTGATCTAAGCCAAGAATAAAAAGGTCAGAGTCTCTTCTGGAGTATATTACCTCTCTCAGGGTGCACAGATTATCCCACATCTGGCGACCCTTTATGGCACATCTGTTCCTTCACAATAATTTTGTCTAATATATCTTCTAATCTGTTCATTATTATTTTAGCTAATATTTTGTAATCAACGTTCATTATTGTTAATTATTTATAATTATTTATATCACTTTTATCTCCTTTTTTTATATAATAAACACATCAGACCAAAATAGAAAGAGTCACATAATACTCCTTTTTCAAGCCCTGAATTCAAAGCTGAGGTTAAAAGTTCATTTACTTCCTCTATACCCAACTTGTAAAACTCAGCTGGGAGACCATCTAGCCCTGGAGTTTTATTGTTATTCAGTTGCTCTATAGCAGCTGCAACCTCTTCTTTTCTTATCACCCCAAGAAGTGGATCAAAAACAGAAAGTTCAAGAGGTTCAATAACATTTAACAATGATCGTAAAGCATTACTGTCTGAAGGTAATGCAGAAAACATGGATGAGCATTGTTCTCTGACAGCATGTCTTTTCTCGCTCTCATTGACGGTTAATTTTCCGCTTCCATCCCTAATAGAGGGGATAAAGTTGCTACCACGTCTCCTCTGACCAGAGACAATCGCAAAGTCAGTGTTTCCATTTCCATCACACCCTGCTGTTATCTGCATATTAAATAATAATTCATTATTCATCAATTCTATTTCTTTTTTCAACTCATCCATCTGATGTTCCTCTTCTTCGTTTCTTTTTTTTATATTTTAGACTTATATATGTTTTTACATCTTCATTATATTTCATATTCTTAGCATGATTTAACTCCAGACATTTGAATTTGAAAAAATCTTTTAACCGGCTTTTAAGCAAATCCCACAGTTCTATCTCAGAACTTAACCAGAAGTCTTAATTGCAATATTTTTTTAAATTTCACATTTTAGTTCTTGCGTTAGCGCGAGATTCCTCAAACATGCCGTATTTAATTTCCAATAGCTTTTATGATAGTCAAGACCACACTGCATTGTAGCTTTAACAATCATATGATCAGATAGATCAGTCATAAAGGTGTCATAATTAAGGGCGCGTATTGAAGAAGAAATATAGATCCTATCTATTCTAGTTTTGACATTTGTGTCAAATCTAGTAAAACGAATCTTTGTGGGATGTAATACTCTATAGAGATCTCTAAGGGAAGCATCTGCGCAAACCTGCGCTAAAAATTTACCTTCACGATTGATCTTAAAAGGCGTTGTAGCAACTCTCTCACTTTCTTCCGTTACAATATTAAAATCGCCACATATTATTAAATTAAAACCCACTTCCAAGAGCTGCTTCATTTTTTTTTTAACAGCCTCATTTTCTTTGTCCTTTCAGGTGCAGTATAAACATTGATGATCCGCATCTTCTGTCCAAGATAAAAACAGTCAACTAAAAAAAGTCTTCCAGGAATAATGTCTCTTCGTTTGATTATATTCATATTTGAGTCATTAAAAAAGATACCAACTCCATCTGCACTATCCTCCCCGATTGTCATGGTTGGCTGTGTGGCAGGCAGGCAAGCAGGAGTGGTGGACCCAAAATGCAGAACTGAGACACGGAAGTGAGACTTAAAGCGCAGCTTTATTGCTGGGAGAAACCTCGTACTAAATAAACTCACCAAAAGACAAACAAAGGTCGTAACAGAGGAACTGAAACACTAGAAAAGAAACACTAAACTGGAGCAGAAGACTACACACTAGAAACATGGAAGCAGAACACACAGCTAGTTGAGGGTACGACGCAACACTGACACCGAGAAACACAGGGCTTAAATACACAGACGGCAGTAATCAAGGGATGAGAGACAGGAGGGGAACACACCTGGGAGAAATCACAGCTGACGAGACAGGGGAAACATAAACTGAGCACACTCACATAAGACACAGACCTTCACAATAAAACAGGAAACTCAGACACAGGGAACCAGACAAGACGCTGAACTGAACAGACAGATTCACAAACAGACGGGGTGACACCATAGACAGACAGAGATACAGACGCAGACTCAAGGGCAGACCGAAGAGAACTCAAACAATAATAATCATCATAATAATAAACTAGAAAATGATAATAATAAACTTAAAGTGCTGGGTCACCGACCCAGGACCATGACACCAATTGAAATTATTGAGTGCCCCGGACACCACATTTGAGTTAGGGCAGATATATCATTATCACTTTTCAGTCTCATCTCTTGTAGACAGAGAATATCATAATTTAGCTTTAATAAATAATCAGCTTTCCTTTTTCTGTATCTTTCTGACTGTAAACCTCTGATATTCCAGGTCAGTACTCTGAGGAGACTTATATTCGAGATTAGTATAAAGCAGGTTACTTACGAAGGGCTGGGTCTGACGTCTTTCCGTTTCTCCCTACTATAGGAGACTACAAAGACACTTCTCTTTCTGCATACACTAGGGGAATCATTAATCAGCTCACCCATTGCAGGGTGATCCTTATTGGAAAAAACTGCCCACTGTAGCTCTGCTTCCATCTGATCATCATCATTGCTTACTGTAATATTTCTCGTTGGTATTTCCCCAGGAGATCCTTCACTCTCACTCGCGCTTTCATAGCTCTCAGATGTGATGTCCTCATCGCTTTCATCATCCTTCTCTTCCTTGTTGGTACCATTCTCACTGATACTCTCTGATGATATTAAGTTGGATCCATCTGTATCTTGTGTGTCTACTTGCTCCTCTTCACAACCTTCCTCGCTTTCCTGCTGTTCTAAATGTAGATCCAGATGCTCCTCCTCCTCCGGTACAGCTGGTTCAGTAGGTCCTTCTGTTGTGATGGTTGTATTTTGTTCAATCGGAGGAGGCACTTGAGACCCAGGTTCTGGGAGGTTTCCTGACTGTTCTGGAAGCGTTTGTTCTCCTGCTGGAGCTTGAGACACAATCAAATGGACCTCAGAGCGTTCTAGAGTTCCTGCTGTTTGCTGTAGATCAGATGTCTCAAAAGCAGAAAGGGATTGATGTTGATTCTTAGCCATGTTTGCATATGATCTCGGACATTTGAAAAAAGTATGTCCTATTTGACAACAAAGAGAGCATTCACTTTCATTTTGACATGTTTTAGCTTTATGTCCCAGATTTCCACATTTCCAGCACTTGATCGTGGGACATTCTTTTACTTGATGATCAGAAGCCTGGCAAATAAAGCATCTAGCCGTTTGACCGGGATAGATAACTCGACCATTGTACGGACCCAGAGAGATGGAATTGGGGATATGGATGAAATGTCCATCTTTATCCCTCCGAAGACAAACTTTAAACTTCCGAACCCCATACCACAGGCCAAATTTGTCCACCGGCTTAATAGGTGGATGTAACACCTCACAATATCTTTTCAAATATAATTCGATGTCATGATCAGGGATTCTTCCTGTCCAGAATTTGACCACAAGGGTGGTTATTTCAATTTGAAGAGATGATTCTACCGTCCACTCTTTCCATTTTGGTTGGCCAGAGTTTGAAGCAACAATCTCCATGAAGCGTCGTAGAGGAGCTTCCTGGAAAAAACACAGTTCAAAGTCCCTTCTGTTTGGGAGGGAGATGAAAGAGTAAATGTCCCGAGGATTCACCAAAGAGGACTGAAAAAGCAATTCCTCCGCAACATAATCTCTAGTGGGAGGTTCTCCTTCCCCAACATATTTCAATCTGACCCATAGATTGCCAAACTTGGAGGCATAGGGTGCAGGTGTATATGGTGGCATGATAGATTCTAACACTGGGCACAAAAAGAGCAGGTGGGCAAGGATAAACTAAGAGTTGCCACCCTTACCCCCTTCCACTCATTTTGGCTGTTCAGAAACGAATGTTTACTGATGTGCTCCTCTTAAGTACACGGGTACACCGTAGAACTGGTGAATACAAATGTACAATAAAATTATATTTCACAATTAAAACACATTACCATATAAACAAAATATAACAAACATGCCACTTTGGCCTGCAAGTGGACAAACCGTATATTTGGGGAAAAAAGCAGAGTTAACTTAAGATCCAAATGGCTGGAAGAAGGTGAACAAAACTCCAGTTATTTCTTCAACCTAGGACAACATCACTCCACCATTAATGCTATTGTTAAGCTAAACATCAGTGGGGTTATTACCAGTGTTGGGTAAGTTACTTTAAATTAGTAACTTAGTTACATTACTAGTTATTTCTATCAAAAGTAACTCAGTTACTTCAAGTTACTCGTTACTTTCAAAGTAACTAGTTACTAGGGAAAGTAACTTTGGTTTTACTCAGAATTCTCTTGTTAATGTGTTGCTTCCATAACTTTGCCAGTCTTCTAGCTTGCTTACTTGCCACAAGTGCACTGTGCCACCTACCAATAGAAAGGAAAAGATAATGTGCATATTTCCACGAGAGAAATCCCACGCCTGGACCGTCATTGACTGCTGCCATGATTCTAGCCTACGTCACAGCGTCATGTGCGCCTTTTACATCCAACACAAAAACTGCAGTTGTGGTGCTTTGATTGTACTCAGAACTCGGAAATGCTTCCTTCTGAATAGCAAGATGTAAGTAACTCCAGACTGCAGATGAGCTGCATACAGGGCCGGACTGGGACAAAAAATTGGCCCGGGCATTTTGACTAGAGACCGGCCCGCCATTATAGGAAAAATCATAAAGCCTTTGAATGAAAACAAACGCTGTTGTGACAGTGATGTACACTGTTTTGATGGTATATATGCATCAATCTATCAATCGTTTGTTGTAAGATTCAGATAATTATTTTTTAAAAGCTAGACATTTTAAATAAGAATAAGAAAGAAAAGTATTTCTTTGTGCCCCCCCTTTCCCTGTTAATGCCCTACCTGGCCCCCCTGGCAAAACTTTGCTAGACCCGCCCCTGCACAGTTACCAGCTGTCAGCTACGTAAAAAAGGATCCTGGTGTTATTTGTCTCTCAGAAACAGTTCATAACTTCCCTTCAACTCATTCATGTCACCTAAAAAGATAAACCTGTTTCTCCATCACCTGTTCAGCTCTGATGATTCAGTAAGGACGTCTCCTGGTTTCATCTTCATGTTTCCCTCTCACCAGATAACCAAACCGATATCATGACCAGCAGCTTTACAGCTGTGGCTCCAGCAAACATCAGCTGATAGTAGAAATTAATATTAAATAAATTCTAACAACAGCTGATCAAGCTTAAACGTGCTGCTGTTGTTTAGCACGATATTTTTAAATATTTTCTCTGAATACCAGACGGGACGGTTGGGAACTCTAATAACTTATGAACAAAATAAAGTTCAACATCTTTAACATCATAGCACCCACCCAGCTGTATAGAAACTCCGTCATGCTAGCTAGTACGCAGTACGGAAAAAGTCAGAATAACGAAAACTCCACCTAAACTTGGTTTATATCTAACCCAGATAGCCTGCAGGTCATAACTTCTTACCTGAAGTTCAGTTCACACTTGGACCGGCGGCCGCCTCGGGTCTCTTTTCCTTCTGTGTCCCCTTTCCCTCATCCACCTGCTGGCCTCCACCACTTGCTAATGTTACTGAATCTGTGGAAGCTCCGCGATAGCCACCACACGAAGTAACGAGTAACGACCCTATCTAAATCCCAGTAACGACTAACTCGTTCCTGATTTTGGCATAATAACTAGTTACCGTGCTCGTTACCACAATAATAACGTAGTTACTGTAACGCGTTACTTAATAACGCGTTAGTCCCAACACTGGTTATTACTGAAGATGATACCAAATGCTTCTGTTAATTTTGTTGCAATTTCTATAAATATCTTTACCGATCCAATTTCTCACAGGCCTCAGACTCTTTCCTGAGCTCCATTTCTATTTAGACCTTAAGTCAAAATGTTATGGAGTTATGTGATCGACCTATCTCACAGCAAGAGGTGCTGAGCATCATTAATCTTCTCAAAAATAACAAATCACCAGGAATGGACGGTCTAACTGCAGAATTTTATAAGGTTTTTGCTACTGGCCCCGTTTTTGCATGAAGTTTTTGTGGGAAGTCTTAATGAGGGAAGTCTTCCACCCACTATGACCCAGGGACCTACCACATTGACTCCCAAACCCAATAAAGAGTGTTTACTTATAGATAACTGGCACCATATTGGTCTGCTCAATAATGATTCCAAATCTAGCAAAAACACTCAAAATGGTCCTAAATTCCATCACAGCTAAAACAGTCAGGTTTTATGGCTTATCGACATAAACCAACAATATAAGACTATGCTAGAATTTCTAGATTACTCTGAACTTTTTGATGAGAATGGATTCATGTTATTTTTAGACTTTTAAAAAGTCTTTGACAATGCAGAACACCAGTTCATTTTACAATGCTTACATAAATTTGGCTTTGGAAGTTACTTTTGTTCATCCATAGAGACTCTTTACAGAAATGGTAATGGCTCCGTGAAACTAATTGCTGGAACTTGTCCTAGATTTGATCTGTCAAGATGCATTAGACAAGGATGCTCTGCCTCTGCGTACCTCTTTTTACTAGTTGCCCAACTCTTAACAGACCATATTAGATGCAGTTTTCAAGGTATTTCTGTGCTGGACAGAAATCTGATCATCACTCAACTGGCTGATGATACTCCTCTTTTTCTGAAGAATGGAAGAAAAAAAAAATTCTGCAGCTCTGGAATCAGTAAAAGTGTTCTTTAGAGGTTCTGGCCTAGATCTAAATATTAACAAGTGTGAACTTATAGCTATTAAGGAATGTTCCAGTACATCTGTTTGTAATATACAAGTTAAAAATGAAGTTAAATACTTAGGAATAATTAATCAGAGTGCTTGTGGGCAAGAGTTTGTATGTGTATTGGGACAGTCAGTGAAAGGGTAATAGTGGCAGTTCAGAGTTTTGTACATCTCAGCGGTGGGGTTCAGAGGAAAGGGGGTGAATGCACTGTGATTGTAATAAATTACATTTTCTAAAACAAAAAAAAAATGTCAGAAGAGATAGCAGAGCTGAAGGTTTTAATTTTTTTTCAGAAATCACACAGTCAGAATATCGTATATTATGTTTAGGTAGAGCTCTGAATCTGAGGGCAGCTCCTGTCATTGCAAAGACAAATGAATCATCATTTTTTTAAATCTACTGAGATGAGACGAGATGAGCCTTTATTAATCCCACAAGTGAGAAATGTGCTTGGTCACGGCATAAAGTGGACAGTACAAAGTTAAGAGCAGCAAAAATTAAGAAAAAACAATAAAATTGAATAAAATAAAATAATATGTTAATAGAAGAAAACAATATCTCAAAATGCAGCAGAAAAATTACACTCAGTAATATTGCACATAAGAGAGACCAAGTTAACTAAGACTAAGTGAAGGCTACCATAGTGTGTGTGTGTGTGTGTGTGTGTGTGTGTGTGTGTGTGTGTGTGTGTGTGTGTGTGTGCGTTTGGTCATCTGCAGTCTTTGTTGTCGAGTCTGACAGCAGTTGGAAGGAAAGACATGCAGAATTTCTTCGTCTCACATCATGGGTGCCGCAGCCACTGAAGGAGCTGCTCAGTGCTGTCAGAGTCTCCTGCATGAGGTCGGAGATGTTGTCCAACAGGGATGAGAGCTTAGTCACCATTCTCCTGTCACTCACCACCTCCAGTGGGTCCAGAGGGCATCCTAGAACAGAGCTTGCCCTCCAGATAAGTCTGTTCGGTCTCTTTCTGTCCCCAGCAGAAATGCTGCTGCCCCAGCAAACCACACCGTAAACGTTTTGCTGACAGCTGACATGTGACCTGACAAAGAATAAACTCTGTATACTAACAGATTATTGAGCACAAAAGTTTACCTTCGAGTTGTTGATGCTTTTTAAATAGACATCTGCAATGGTTTCCAGTCATGGTTCAGTCTGAATCGTGGTCAGCTGCAGGAAACTAAACAAGCATGTTGAGCTATTATCACGAGTCTTTAAGCTGCTGCCTTAGCATATAAGCAACATATCTTGATGCTTTGTGATATTATTTTCAAAATATGGAAGCTGTACAGAGTAATACACCTGTAAATTTGTGAATACCTCATTAAGAATAATTCAGACTGCTTTTTAACCTATAATATAAACAGAAATATATTTGTTGGTGCTGAAAATTCATTAGTGGAAAAACTAACATTTCAGCTTAATTTGATTTGTATTTAGACTCTTTTTATCCAATTGGTCTTTTGAGTTAGCTTTGGTGATTACTTCCTCCAAACCATCAACATGTCATTTAGACCTACAGGACTGTTCAAGCCTTCAAGCTGGCAGTAATCAACCACTTTCTCAAAAATTCCTGAAAGAGTAGTTGTAAAACAGTTAACTCATCATCTACAGAAGAATGGTTGATTTGAAGACTTTCAGTAAGGCTTCAGAACTCATCAGAGTAAAGAAATGGTGTCAGCGAAGGTCACAAATGATCTTTTTTTAGATCTGCTTACCCACCTTGGATATAATATCTAATATAATTTGGAAAATGAACATGAATTCTTTGACTTGAGTATCATTATCATAGCCACACTTTACTGTGTTGTCACAGCATAACTATTGTAGGCTGACTAATGATGTTAAGAGTGCTAAATCTGAGTAGCTGTTAGTGAGATGCACATTCATTTTCTTGTAAGGAAATACATCATCAAAATTCTTGTAGAGTTGAACTGATACATACTGATACTAATATATAAATAAATGAAAGCACTTCATTTATTTGAAGCGCTTTCATTGCAGCTGTTGAAACTGCAGTGAAACACATCAACATGTTGGTTACACGTGACATGAGCCGTTTCAAGCACGCTTCAGAGCAGCGTTTCAAAACTACTGCGCTTCGTAAGCTCGTCAGCATCGAGTGTTCTACAGTTCTTAAATGTCATCATCACTCTGAAAACGCCAGCATGGTGTGAAAATAACAAAGCTCACTGCTCCAAAGAAACACTGCTGCTGCTGAGGCCCAATTCACTACTGTAGACTGTAGTCACATCTTAAGCATATTCTTGCTTCCAGTCTGTGTCTCCCTAACTCCTCCACATTTGCCACACAGAGCACTACATTTACTGCTCATTTAATACAAATGACTTCTTTGTTAGATGCGCGCCTGTTGTAACACAATTCATAGATTTCCTCCAACGCAATGTCCGGCCCACTGTGCAGCTCAGCCAATGAGAGCCGAGGGCCTGCGCAGTGATATTAGCATACAGCCTGTATAAAGAGAGCTGCTCTCTGTCACACAGCTCGTTCGTTGCTGCAGAGTACCGAAGGAACAAAATGCCTGAACCCGCAAAGTCCGCGCCCAAGAAGGGCTCTAAGAAAGCCGTGACCAAGACCGCCGGCAAGGGCGGCAAGAAGAAGAGAAAGACCAGGAAGGAGAGCTACGCCATCTACGTGTACAAGGTGCTGAAGCAGGTCCACCCCGACACCGGCATCTCGTCCAAGGCCATGAGCATCATGAACTCGTTTGTCAACGACATCTTCGAGCGCATCGCTGCCGAGGCCTCTCGCCTGGCCCACTACAACAAACGTTCCACCATCACGTCCAGGGAGATCCAGACCGCAGTGCGCCTGCTGCTCCCCGGTGAGTTGGCCAAGCACGCCGTGTCTGAGGGCACCAAGGCCGTCACCAAGTACACCAGCTCCAAGTAAACTGATCCTGCTGTCAGTCAACCCAACGGCTCTTTTCAGAGCCACACACTTTGTCCTGAAGAGCATACGATCTACCTTCAAACGTGCACTTACTATGTTGCCAACTACTGCAATCCCGGAAATGCTGCTTTGTCACAAGGTGCTACTGATCCGCCACATTGACTCAGGAAATGTCGTCGTGTGTGTTTTGTGGAACGATGACAAAGTAACTACAAATACAACATTAATGCCACTTTACATTTGACAGTCTTTCAGTGCATTTCAATGGCTCCCCTGTGGGCGGCGCCTCCGCTGCGTTTCCTGCAGGACTGAGAGGAGGAGAGCCACCTCTGTCCCAAAGCTGCTCTGCTTTTAACTCCAGCCCTTAACACCATTTCCCACACCGTAAACATAAACTACTCTACGCTCTTTTTGTACTGCCCACACTTTATTCACTTTTAGTCACTGACTTATTTATTCACCTATTCAGTCACTTTCATTTTAAAACTGTATATGCTGTGTATTTATTATCTCATTCTTATTGCCTGTTTATGCCCTGTCCTTGTCTTCAACGTCATGCTGCTCCATTGTATCTTCATTGCCCCTTGGGGGTAAGGGGTTATTATTTTTTGTGTATATATTCTCATTTCCAAATACATTCAATACAAAGCAAATTGAAAACAGCACTTTTTCCACAAAATACCTGAACACAAATGTTGCTCTGGCCAGTTAATTCAGTTAATTCATTTTGACAGTTTCTTTACTGAGTGTGTGGTTTTTTTTTTTTTTTTTTTTTTTTTCTTCCTGATATCCAAAGTTAAGTTTGTCATTCCACAAAAATTTTGCATAGCAGAATCCAAAGAAGCAGTAAACTTAAACTTTAGTATCAATTTGTCTGTATTGTTCTGATCTGGGGTTGCACCGTTTTTCTTATGTTGTACATTTGCACTTTATGTGGTCTTGTGTTGATTGTCCTATGTAGCACCATAGGTGGTCTTGGAAGAACACTGTACTGTACCACTGCACATGGTTGAAATGACAAAGCTACTTAACTTGATGATGTGCACGTTAACACTATAATCACACAACTAGACTAACAACTATGATAAAGGCGTGGTTTGTTTGGACTATTAGAGGGCAAACATTAGCTACCCTAGATGCCCAAATGGATACTAGGAAAGGTATGAATTACTACCATTATTATAATTTTTATATTAAGTTATTATTAATATTTTTTTGTATTTATTATTATAAGAAAATGAGTCCAATGTGTTCTCTCTTCCCCCACTTGTGGTACCCCTGGATGGAAGGCATCTTTACCATTTGCCTATACTGCCTATCCCACAGGCAGGCTCTGCTGTGTCCTACCATCCAGCTTTCCTAGCGATGCTCAAAGAGGAATTTCCGTCAAAGCTATCTTCAATCTAATTCATCATTTGTTGGCTCCGTATCCACCTTTCTACATGCCTTTAGATAGTACAACTATTGTAGCAAGTGCTGTGAATAAGATGGAGGAGTTGTACAGGAGGAATGATTTCTTTTGGTGTTTAAAGGGTATATATAGAGGTGTATATATCTATCTTTTAAGTTAATCACTTTTAATTTTTATGTTTAGTTAAGTGTTGTCTTACAGTATGTTTTGCAATAGGTACCGAAGCAGTTTCCTAATGTTGTAAACCTGCTCAACATTAGGAAATAAAACCCATTCTGATTCTGATTCAGAGGTGATTTTTGGTCATCTCAGTCTCTCACTAAACGCTCTTCTGTGACTGGTCAAGCACATGATGGGAGGGTGGGAGGTATTGTGCAGCATTTTACTTATCTTGGACAACAATCTGTGGTTACACATTTTTAGTGGGTGGAAGAATAATAGAATCCTCCAGAAAAAGGAGCACAGATATACTGGGCATAATTAAATGCACTGTACTAGATTAGACTGAGGTCGCTATCCAGGACATAAGATGAGCTTTATTAGTCCCACAGCTGGGAAATTCACCTTGTTACAGCAGCAACGTGGAAAGAGCAGGATTAAATAAATGCCAAAAAATAACAGCAATATTACTCTGATTAAATAAATGAAATAGATATAAAAATACATTTGACTAGTAGCGAAAAAAAGAGAATGTTTAATAGTGAGATGGTTGGATGTTTTCTAGCAGGTATTGAGTATTGCACATTGAGATACTTAGTGATCAGTTGGTGGATGTGTGTATTCACGTGTTCATTCGCTGTTGTTGTTTATAGTAGAGTCGGTAACTGTAGCTGGAAGGAAACAGACTGATGCAGACTAAGAGATCAGGGCCAAAGTGTGGAAGCGAGCTGCCGTAAGGTGACTAACTAATGGTGATTTCTGATATACAACAACGTGAGTGAAACTCGAGGCCGCTGTGCTTTGCTTAGAAGTGAGCAGCTCTCACACAAGTCTCGCTGCTCCGTGGGCCTCCAGCTGCATCGGTGTGTTTGCTGGGAGTTCGCGGCGTCACTTTGTCCCACAGCTGCGCTCACCAGATGCTGCTTTTAACTCAGAGTGCGCGAACGAACATGTGTCTGAGCTGGAAAAGGGCTTTTCACGGAGCTCTGCTGCGGCTCCTTCGTTTTAGGAAAGAAAAGAGCGCAAAAAGCCGCCGAGCAGCGCTGAGCTCCGCACTGAGTCGCTGAGCTTTGGAGGCTCCACAAAGCAAGAGCAGAGAGCACCAGAGCCCGACACGAGGCCTGCCCGAGGAGACACGAGTCCGCTGTGGACTGCTCCACTGTCGGCCTGCAGTGCTGCTCACACACTCACTTTGAGCTCTTTGATCCCGAGACACGAAACACAAACTGAAGCATTGCGTGGCGCACGCGAGAGCGGCGCGCGCTACATTCACTCTCCACGGTTCTCATGGTGCGTTTAAGTGCAGCGTGACGCTTCCGAGTTGCCATCACTGCACCGTGACTCTCGATCACAAGCGAAAGGGAAAAATGTCAGAGGAAGCACCCGCACCTGCTGCTGCCGCCGCCCCGGCCAAGGCGGCCAAGAAGAAGACGGCGGCTTCCAAGCCGAAGAAGGTGGGCCCCAGCGTGGGCGAGTTGATCGTGAAAGCCGTGGCCGCTTCCAAGGAGCGCAGCGGCGTGTCCACAGCCGCTCTCAAGAAGGCTCTGGCTGCCGGAGGCTACGATGTGGACAAGAACAAGGCCCGCGTCAAGACCGCCATCAAGAGCCTGGTGGCCAAGGGCACTCTGGTGCAGACCAAGGGCACCGGGGCCTCCGGATCCTTCAAGATGAACAAGAAGCCTACCGACAGCAAAGCCAAGAAGCCCGCAAAGAAAGCCGCTGCCAAAGCCAAGAAGCCCACCGCTGCCAAAGCCAAGAAGCCGGCAGCAGCCGCTAAGAAGTCCCCCAAGAAGGCAGCAAAGAAGCCCGCAGCTGCTAAGAAGTCCCCCAAGAAGGCCAAGAAGCCCGCTGCGGCCGTCAAGAAGCCCACCAAGAGCCCCAAGAAGCCCACTAAGAGCCCCAAGAAGGCGGCGGCCAAGAGCCCCAAGAAGGTCACCAAGAAGCCCGCCGCAGCCAAGAAAGCCCCCGCCAAGAAGGTCGCCAAGCCCAAAGTCAAGAAGGCGGCCACAGCAGCAAAGAAGAAGTGAGCTGGCTGACAACACTCTCTCCTCGCACTCAACAACGGCTCTTCTCAGAGCCACCACAGCAACACGCCAGAGCTCCTTCCTCACAATCACGCAACACTCATTATTATTATTATTATTATTATTATTATTATTATTATTATTCACAATAATACTAGTCAATACATCACATCACTTTTTATCTCTTACTATGAAGCATTATAATACAAGAAACCTTTAAAACTCATCACCTACACTTTTTTTTTTAGTAAATAACAAATATGACTGGAAATAAATTAATAGATGCATGTTATTATCTACGTATGGAATATTTTTCTCTTCTATTTTTATTTCTAAACGGCTGTTTTAGTGGAAACACACTGTATATTTTAAGAATACCGAGACAATATCATCAAATTAAATGCTCCACTCTACAACCCGACCGGACTAAATCTAGGCCAGTTGAACTGATATTAGGTGATTTCAAGCACACACTTCACTCCAAGCTGAACCCATGCAGCTATTTATTGTCGCATGTATTTATTTCATGACTAATGTCATGACCATTTTGATTACTGTACATTTCAACAAATGGGCTTCCTTGGCGTTAAGGATGCGGGGGAATTCCCATTATTTCAAAAATATAGACACAAAAACCTAAGCCTAGACGGAAGTGACTTTCCAAAATTTCCCAAATTCAGCAGCAGCGCTGAACACGTCGCAAAAGGCTCCACATTTTCCTCCCTCTGCACCTGGATAGTTCCTGCAGCACCAGAGTACGTCCACCACACGTCCCCCTCCCCCTCCTCTGTGTTATGGCTTTTGCATTTGACAAAGTTTGTGGTCTTGTCTCATGTGTCATGAACAATGTTCCCTCTAAGCTGCGCGCGTGCGTAATTGCGCATTGCTGGCACAGTCTCTGCGCACAGAAAATCTGCGTTGTGCACAAAAAAAAAAATCTAACCTGAATTGAAATTAAAATTAAAACTTTAACAATTCTGTTTTGCAGTGTTAGTCAGTGACCGGCTGCTCCCGTATGGGATTAGAACGATGCCACCTTATCCCATAGTCCAGCCAATGATGCGATTCACATTCGTATATACGCAGCTTAATCAACCTCGATGACAGGCTATGACAGCGTCCTTATGTGCCGACGCCGGTGTTTTAGCTAGCAAAGCGGCGTGGTTGATGTGGAGTGAAGCCACGTTAATGACAACGTGTACAACCACTGAAGATGTGAGGAGGACAGACAGAAAAAGTGTGGACTTTATACCAGTTTTTAAATTGTGTTGATCGGCCACGTAAAACCAGAGTTATGATAAAAATATCTGCAATGTTTGGTTTTCTTCCTGAATACTATCGTTGTTTATATTTACTGCGGGAAGAAACAGTAAAAACGGCGTCTTATAAGGAAAGCGCTCGAAAGCCTGAGAACAAAAACAAAAAAAACCCACCCTTTCCTATTGGTCGAAAAATGTACCATGTCAACCAATCAAAAAATGATATGGCAACAGTTGTTTAGGGAGGGGAAAAGTTTTAGGAATGTTTTGAGATGTGAGAGATTTGCGACATTTAGCGCAAATCTTGTGTAGTTAGTGTGTAGTTAGTGTGTAGTGTATTCAATAGTTTTGTTGTGTGTGTCAGAACAATGAGGCGACTGCTGAATGTTACAGGTGTTACAGCAGTGATACATCTGCTGTTGTCAGGCCTGCAGGGATCAGGCTGTTGTTCTCCTTTATCTCATAGTTTTATTTTATTTTTTGGAGTTGAACAAATAATTTGTGTGACATCAGATTTGATGCAGAACAGCTGATTGTTTTGTAAATAGTTTGAAATGTTTATTTAAAAAACACCTTGGCAGCATTTTTAGATAAACAGCTGCAAAAAACTTTGTTTGTAAAACTCAGTTACTTTTTTGAAGAAGTAACTATATAATTAATTGCCCAACATTGGTCATTATATACTATATTTTGCAGACAGAGTTACAGACTCTCTCCCAGACCACAGACTCATCATACAAGTCAGAGCTTTATAAAAAAGAAAGAAAGTTGTGTTTTCAAAATTGGAGTTCAAGTTATTTTTCCTTCCAATAGTGTTAACATACTACACAGGTCATGAACAAGATTTTAAGTTTTCATTGTAAGCGGGCTAAAGCAGTTAATTAAAAGTAGTCTAATATATGCTGTAATTTGATTATTTTAATAAACATGTAACTTGGATGGATTTGATGCCTGCGTGACCACAGTGCACACGTCTGCTGTTGCTCACAGTGGTCCAAGTGTCTGCTCAGACACATGAAAAATTAGAGGGAACATGTGTCATGAACCACATCATGTCTGTTTCCATGAGCTTAGGATCTGCTTTTAATGTCAACCATGATGTATTTCTACGGCCGTAGTTAGCATATGAGTAATGAGTAGCTCCGAATTGTTAAGAGTGTAAAACGTGATGTAGTCAGTTGTGTTGAAGGTGATCTTTTGACTTGAGCAAGTTTGTTAGAATAAAGTGAGATTTGTGAAAGATGCAAGCTAACGGAGGTGAAAAGGGCACAAGCATCGATCACGCTGCGAGAGAGACTGCAAGTGGTTTTGATCCAAGAAAAAAAAAAAGTGTGCAGTTAAAAAAAAAAAAAAAAAAAAAAAAAAAAAAAAAAACTCATTGAGATTAAAATCTCATTTTCAAGAAAGAGACCTGGCAGCATGGAAACAAAAGTCATAACATTTAAAACAAATACATGAGTTTATGAAAAGAAATATACCTTCTGGAAAAATTTTGTAAGACTAATACGTAGTAAGTAACTAAAAGGTGATGATCACACACAGGCGAGAATAAGGTAATATTACATTTCCATATAGCAGATGAAGAGCCACGAGGATTTTTGCTCAGAAAGAAGTGTGTGGCTCTGAAAAGAGCCTTTGTTGATTAGTTTGGAGCGTGAAGCAGAGGCTTTGGCATTTACTTGGCCTTGGCAGGCTTCTCGGTCTTCTTGGGCAGCAGCACGGCCTGGATGTTGGGCAGCACACCACCCTGGGCGATGGTGACTCCGCCAAGGAGCTTGTTGAGCTCCTCGTCGTTGCGCACAGCCAGCTGCAGGTGACGTGGGATGATACGAGTCTTCTTGTTGTCGCGGGCTGCGTTGCCAGCCAGCTCGAGGATCTCAGCGGTCAGGTACTCGAGCACAGCTGCCAGGTAGACGGGGGCGCCGGCACCCACGCGCTCCGCATAGTTGCCTTTGCGCAGCAGTCTGTGGACACGACCCACGGGGAACTGGAGTCCGGCACGGGATGAGCGGGTCTTAGCCTTCGCTCTGGCTTTGCCTCCGGTTTTGCCACGTCCACTCATCTTGAAACTTCTCCTCACAGTGTTAACACTCAAAGGAAATGTGGCCCGATCGGCGCCGAGCCTGGCTTATATTTCCGCAGAGCGCGGGCAGCTTCGTCACACACCAATCGCAGACAGGCTCGCGGCAGCGCGCGTTTTCAAAGCACCTTCCTCCAATGAGCAGCACACACTCAGGCGGGGCGGTGCTCCTCTGAGCGGCGCTGAGCACCACGTGAAGCCCCTCACCAATCACGAGCCGCAGCGGCACCGCGTCACAGCCAGTCACACACTTTAAGAGCGGCGAGTCTCCTCCGCTTGTTACATTTTCTGTTCTGAACACAGGAAAGGTAAAGAGAGAAAGAATGGCAAGAACCAAGCAGACCGCTCGCAAATCCACTGGCGGCAAAGCCCCCAGGAAGCAGCTGGCCACCAAGGCCGCTCGTAAGAGCGCCCCGGCCACCGGAGGCGTCAAGAAGCCTCACCGTTACAGGCCCGGCACCGTGGCTCTGCGCGAGATCCGCCGTTACCAGAAGTCCACCGAGCTGCTCATTCGCAAGCTGCCCTTCCAGCGCCTGGTCCGCGAGATCGCTCAGGATTTCAAGACCGACTTGCGCTTCCAGAGCTCCGCTGTCATGGCTCTGCAGGAGGCCAGCGAGGCTTACCTGGTCGGACTCTTCGAGGACACCAACCTGTGCGCCATCCACGCCAAGAGGGTCACCATCATGCCCAAAGACATTCAGCTGGCTCGCCGCATCCGCGGAGAGAGGGCTTAAGCTGTCTGCACGCACTCCTTCAAACAACGGCTCTTTTCAGAGCCAACACACTCACACCGAGAGCGCGCTCCTTTCTTACAAGAACATTCATCTTATACAACACAGTACAATGTGCTTGATTTGTTTTTAATATAATAGAAATCATATTGTTGGTAAGCACCAGTACTTACAATTCTTTCCTGCTACACACAACTTTACATTACTTACAGTACAACTACTGCTTCTATAATAAGTGACACTCATTCTTAATTCCTGTGTACCAGGTATTATGGGGCTTCATCAGCAGGAAAACTACACATAGTTACAATTATAAAATGTGTCCCTCCTTTATTTCTCAATGCTGGTCACATTGGAGGGCTTTGCGCTATGCCATATCATTGACACCCCTGCTCTAAAGTATCTTTGGGGAAACTCCTGTTGTTTAAATTGGCTATAAATTATGAATGTACATAACAATAAGCCTAACATGGATCAGATATTTTTCACAGTTCATGTTCAGTTCAAAGGTGCATTTTTTTTTTATTTTTATTTTTTCACTCCCCAAAGATATATAAAAAAAATAATCATTTAAAATAATTCTTTGAAGTAACTTTGAGCATGGAAACACAACATCGTCATGTTCCGCTGCCGTTGATACAATACCTAGGCCACATCGCTGATGTTGCATTGATCTTCCCACACGAACGACTTTTGGCAACTCTGTTCAACTAATCTCACTGCACAAACTCTCTTCACACTTTCACATTGATAACATACACAAAAATTATACTGTGAAGCTGTCCACAACAGTCCAGTCAAGTAGACATCATAGATATAGTGCTCCCACAGTATGACTCGCCGCCACTTTCAAGTCAGAAAATATACTGTTGACATTCTGAATAATCTGTTGCCATCATCTGTCAATGCTATTGCATGTAGCAAAGCCAATATAAACACACTTCTAAAAATACATTGATTATGGAAGTTCTGGAATTCAGAGTTTCAAGGTAAAACCGCATTAACAACCTAGTTGATCTGGGGACAACTAATAATATTTCATGGCATGACCTTTCCCCCCTTTTCTGGCTCCGTTGGAGGCACCACTGCTTATTGGCCTTTAATAAACATATTAACTGGAAAACTGTTGGATTGTCTCTGTGACACATGTAGTACTCAATCTCATATCGTGTACAGTACACAGCTACTGCACCCCAGGCACAGTCATGCTGTTCCTCATTTCCGACAAAGGCCAGTAGATGGCCGTAGTTTCAAGCACTCCTGTTTTCTTTTACGTCCTCAAATCACATGTAAATTCAGGAGTCCGCCAAGCAACCCTTCACATTCGTTTCTGAACAGCCAAAATGAGTGGTCGCGGGAAGGGAGGTAAAGGACTCGGCAAAGGAGGCGCAAAGCGTCACCGTAAGGTGCTGCGTGATAACATCCAGGGCATCACTAAGCCAGCTATCCGCCGCCTGGCTCGCCGTGGTGGAGTCAAGCGTATTTCTGGTCTCATCTACGAGGAGACCCGTGGCGTCTTGAAGGTCTTTCTGGAGAACGTCATCCGCGACGCCGTCACCTACACCGAGCACGCCAAGAGAAAGACCGTCACCGCCATGGATGTGGTGTACGCTCTCAAGAGACAGGGCCGCACTCTGTACGGCTTTGGTGGTTAAACTCACAGAACTCATCAATAACAACAACGACAACAAAGGTCCTTTTCAGGGCCACCCATCTCTTCTGTAGAGCTCATCCTATCGCTTTTGTTTGTGTCTAGTCAAGTTCTATCAAACTTCATTTATTTTCATATAAATAGTCAATCTGATGTGTGTGGGTTTTGGGTTTGCTTACTGCCGCAGCTTTATTCTCTGCATAACACCTCCCTTGTCTGTCTTCCACGTCACCTGCATCCAAATCAATAACTATTCATTCATGCATATATGACATGTAGCACACTCAAATTCTGAATGTGTTTCCAACTTATTTTTGTCCAGAACTTCACTGCACAAAGCTCAATGTACCACGTGGCGAACAAATATTTAGTGTTAAAGGAAGAAGATGGTAAGTGTAATTATATACAGGCTTCTTCAAAAGATTACTGCCATAAACATGACTGCTGCCTGAGGCTCCACTGACTCAATCAGCAGTGAGAGAGCAGCCGCTCTGTCTTTTACTTTTTCTACTTTCAGCTCACAATAAGCCTGCGCTAATTTAATGAATTCCTACCTTTTCAGACATTTAGTCTGTTATTTAAATATTTACGTTTTAACTTAAAACTGTCTCTAGCCTTGACTGTGTACAACAATTCTGATGACACAAACTCCGAGAAAGATTAAAAACCGGTGCAAAACAGATGGGAACCTGTGATTATCAACATTAAAAACACTTTTTTACATTTTGTTGTACATTGCACTGCCTGTCAAGCAGCTGAAACAGTTCTAGGGAATGTGCTAATTATCCAAACCTCTTTGTGATTCAACAGTTTTTATTCATTATCAGCACAAAGTGAAAACAAAACAAAAAACAAACAATCCCATACATTTACAAATCATTACATACATTTACAAATACATCAGCAGCTGTTGCTGTAAATTAATGTCGTTTCATGCCATACCACAAGGTGGCCATATCTGTTAACATGGGCATGCGAGCTAAGAAGCGGTGAGATACTCTTCTTCTTCCGGCTGGCTAAGATTGAATAATAAAAGTAAGTTGTAGATCATAAAAGGACGCTTTCTTCATAAATAAGGAGACAAACAAAACACATATATGGGAAAAGGAGGAGAGAAAGAACCCCCCACCAGAAGGAAAACCCCTCAAGTATTTACAATCTTTTCACCCACAGATTTCTAAAAATAAGAGACAAAAGTGAACTCCCATCCTTTGTGCTGACTTCCAATTTACCTGGAGGCACACTAAAGACAACTGGCCCCTCTCAACAATTAGGACCATTCATCTGGCAAATAAAAAAGCAAGGGAGACCAAACTTTGAAGAACAAATCGTACGGTTCTCTTAGTGAGACATCCACATCTTCCTGCTGTGATGAACGCCTGTCCCATGGACGATGACTTTGAGGTTGCAAACCCTGAAGAGGACATCGACACAAGAGTTGAGGAGATGACAGTTCTGAATGAAACTGTCTGTACATTTGAAGGGGGCTGGCTGACAGGGAAAGGAGATTTGTTTAGGAAAAAAGGGAAAATATGGTTGATACAATTCTCATTTTTATTGTGTATTCAACACTTTTTCTGCTGTAGTAGATAGCTTTTCTCTATTTACAGATTGAGCATTTCCACGGCAACTTGGTGAATAATAAATATTTTTATTTCTCACTCTGATTTTTGTGTAATTTTTTTTAGGTTCTTCGCAACATTGAGAGGGCACAGGACACCCAGAAGAAGACCTTTGGAACACGGAAAAGGAAGCAGGTAAGACAGTGTGTTGTTCAAGCAGGTGATGATGTTCTTTTGTCAGGTGATCCAAAGAGACGACGCACTGGAGATGCATTATTGAGCCAACACCAAGGACCGTACACTGTGGCCAGCATCACGCCAAAGGGGGTGGCCACTATTGTGAAGGGAGCAACTTGCCAGAAGGTAAACGTGTCCAGGCTGAGGAACTACCACAGATCAAAAAGTAAGAGTATGACATGCAATAAGTAGTCGCAATTACATTTTGATTCAATGTTAAAAATGGATTAAAGTTTGTATGTCATGCCACATATTTGCATATTATCAGATCCACCAACTGAGAGGAAGTTTCTCCTGGACCACTCGTATGGGACTCCGGAATGGCAGATTGATCATCAGTATGCCAGTCCAGGAGCAAAGTGGCAGAAAGACTTGGAACCTCTTCAGTCCAGTCTGGTAAGGCACATTTCTGTGCAGTCACGTTAAATCTTTATAAGTCAAAGTCGTTGATGCTTTTAGAATTGCTGAAGCATGAGAGTAATTCCAGCCTTATTTAGTATTTTCCCTTTCATTCTTTTTCTTTATTATTTTCTATAATATTTTGAAGCAAATTCAAATGATGTGCTCTTTAACTCGAATATGTTTTGGACCAAAACCGACCTCCAGGAGATCTCCTGGTGAAGGAAGACAATATCTGCCTGACTCGGGAAGACTTTTGGAGCCTGGGTTTGGAACGATCCATGGAATCTACTGTAAGTATATCCTGTTACTTTAGCTAATGTACAGCAAAGAAAATATCATGTAATGCAAGATTTAAAGAATAGTAACTGAAACCGTATTCTGTTGCTTTTTGCTGTTTCTTTCAGATTGGGAATGCTTGTCTGAAGATTGTTACATGTCTTTGTGCAGTTTCCCCCACAAAGTATCTGTTGTACTGGTACATTTTTTCTTTGGTTAGAGCCATGAATGGTTGTTGTTTATTGATTTTGGGTTTTTGTGTATGTGTGTTTCCTTTAGGGATATGATGTTCACATAGCTGACCTCTACGTCGTGGCCACCTGGAAGGATCCACAAGTCAACCTGCTTCGTTGCTTGTCAGTACGTTTTTTGTTGATTTTTCTCCTGCGTGTGCATTTTTACTAATTTGTACCAATACCTGTAGGAAAACTTTAGGTCCAAGAACATCCTGCTTTTTCCAGCTTGGAGCAGGCATGCAGGTGAAGCTGACCATTATCTGCTCTGTGTCAGTGCCCTTGGTCTTTCTCGCGCTGTGTTCTTTCATCTGATAGAAAATAATGGAGGTTGACATGTCATGTTTTCATGGATGATGCTAACATGTCCATTTCAGGCTATATTGGTAGCTGAGAGACAGATACTCTTTCTGGACTCACTTTGCCCTGATGGTTTTGGAGATTATCTCTACCGAGCCATATTTAGGTTGACACTAAAGAAATGACAAGTTTTTCTGGCCTTGTTCAATGGCCAAGTGTGTTCTTTGGCTAGATCATCTAAAAGCAGCCTCACTCTCAGGCTTAAAAGTTCAGGAGGGAGCCTCGTTCTTAGGCTACTTCATGATAGGGATGCACCGATACTGGTATCCGGTCCCATACGGTTCAAATGAAATTGTATCCATATCTTTTGTTAACCAATACCATGAACAGATACTTGAAATGTGGAAAATCAGTAAAAGTTTCACAGAAAATGTTTATTTTTCACTGTAAGGAAGAGGACTCCCTTACTACATTTATTTATATTATATTATCTGTGTAGCACTTTAGAGCACACCTTTCACTTTATTAAAAGCACTTTATCAAGCACTTTATTTAGCATTGCACTTTAACCATGGATTTGCACACAAGAAGTTTAAATATTTATTGACGATTTATTGGGAATTTTAAAATCAGTTGGTAGCCTTATTTCAGATCCTGCACAGCTGCTCCTCATCAAGGAATGTGGTGGTTGTCTATCAGAAGAGAAGAAGGGTGATTGAGATTGTGATTAAGGTTTACCAGTAAGGAAAACTAATGCAAGTGTGTGTGTGAAATCTAGGAATAAACGTGGTGCAAATAAGTGTTTGTAAGATAATGATTACTCACCTTTCTTGCTTGTGTCCACGTCAAGGTGTTTGGGCAAATGTTTCTCCAGGGGTCCAGACACCATTTAAATGTTCCGGGAGAGACCATTGGTAAAGAGTGTGGTGAATCTTTTTGTGCTTGGGTTTCTGGGTTTTTATAATATTGGGTTTGGTGTAACATGAAATTGTGAACTATTTATTAATATGAAAATGTGAAATGTATTTATGTATTTATTTATTCTAATTGATATATTGTATACTGTGGTGGAAGGTTGGGATTTAATAACTTACCTGAGAGTGGAATAATGGTTTAGTCTGTGACAGCTGAACATATTTAAGGCTGCCGGTTGTCATTAGAGGTGGATTTGTGCTGTGAAGAAGCTCGATGAGTTAATTGTTGTAATGTGAGCTGTATAGCAAATAAATACTTTTTGTTCCACTACACTTGTCTTGGTCCATCTCACTGTGTTTCCAGCCGCTAAGGGCCGCCTTGTTACAAGTGGTATCAGAAGTGTGTCACTCATGCCATAGTGAGAAAATGATGACAAGAGGTGGAAGAAAGGCAGGCCAAGAGGAGCAGCCTGATGAAGGAGTTGGAGCTTCATCTGAGCTAGAGGCCATGGCAGCAACAAGCCCTGAGGACAAATTGGAGGAGTTGACAGGGTTGGTGAAATCTCTTATGCGGTCTCAAGCAGCCAGAGACCAAAAGTGGGAGAAGGATTTGTCACGTCAGGAGCAAAGGTAGAAAGGCATGCAGCATCAATTTCAGCAAATCCAGTTACAAGTTAACGGTGTAATTGATAAGCCTGATCCACCAGAGGCACCAGCGCCACCTACAACATCTGAAGAACAAGAACACGGATTCAATGGTGAAGACATTCCAGTGGCCAGTGGGTCCAGGTCTTTAATTGAACCAAAACTTTTTCCTCTGTCAACAGAAGATGACATTGAACGTTTTCTGACTACGTTCGAAAGAATGGCAAACGTGTGTCGATGGTCCAGAGATGAGTGGGCTATTCGTTTGGATCCCCTGTTGACAGGTAAAGCCCGCACAGCCTACATTCTTATGGATTTAACAGACTGAGAATTATGATAAAGTGAAAGAGGCAATTCTGGCAAAATATGAGATCACTGCTGACACCTACAGACGCTTATTTATGCAGAAAGACACTACGGTCAGTATATGGCTCACTTATCTGTTTTTGTAGATAACGGAGAGAACATATGGGCACATAGCCTTCTGATAACTCACCTTTTATCTACTTCGTTTACAAAGGAGTTTCCTCCCTCATCTCTTATAGAAGAAATAAAATCATTATTACGTTTCTTTTTGGTTAACACCAATCATATAATCTTTATTACCATTTATATCACCTCCCATAGATTTTTGCATGTCAAATAATATTTCACTATTTACTTTTTCAATACTAACTTTAAGTTCTTCAATCTGGTTCTCTTCATCCTCTTTTCTAAATTTTTTATTCTTCAACAAAATATATTGATTTACTTGTTCGTTATACTTTATATTTTTTGCATAATTTATTTCTCTACATTTAAATTTGAAAAAGTTTCGCATACGTTCTTTCAGTATCTCCCACAATTGTATATCAGATGTTGTGAGTTTTTTAAGTTGCAAAACTTTCTCAATTTCTGCCTTTAATTCCAAAACTAGTGCCCCGTCACTTAGACAGCTCGTATTTAATTTCCAATAAGTGGAAGGGGGGTCAGTGCCACACAAAATCGTAGCTTTGACTACCTTATGATCAGAGAACTCAGTTACAAAATCATTATATCTTAAAGCTAAAATCTCGGAAGATATATAAATCCTATCTATTCTAGTTTTAGAGGATGAGTCAAACCTTGTAAAATGAGTTGTCTGAGGATTTAAGATCCTATATAAATCCCTAAGAGATGCGTCATTACATATTTTTGTAAGTAGTTTGCCTTCCCTGGACTCTTTGAATGTCGTATTAGCAATCCTATCATTCTCTTCCGTAACCATATTAAAATCCCCACATAAAACAGTATTAAATCCACATTCCAACAAATGTCTCATTTTCTTTAGCAATTGCATTTTCCTTGTTCTTTCGGGTGCGATATACACATTAATTAACTGGAACTTTTGACCACCATAATGGCAATCCACAAGTAAAAGCCGTCCTGGTATTATATCTTTTCTTTATGATATTCACATGAGTGTTTTTGAAGAAAAAGCCCACTCCGTCAGAGCTGTCTCCCCCTATCGATATTATTGAATGACCAGTATTCCACATTTTATTTAATTCATCTATATCTGCGTGTGTTTTTAATCTCATCTCTTGAAGGCACAAAATATCATAATCAAGCCTTTATAAAGAAATCAACCTTCCTTTTCCTGCTCTTTTCTGATTGAAGACCTCTAACATTAAATGTTATTATTTTAATGTTACTCATAGAGTAACATTAAAACATTTCACTAAAGGAAAGTCCATTTCAAAATTATTACCTCACGGAGGACTTGGCATATTATCCTTCCGCTTATCTTTTCCACAGCTAGAGGCAGAAACACTCCTTTTTCTGCCTCCTCTCATGTCCTCGTTGACAAGCTCATCAAGGGCCGGGTGACTTCCACTGAAGGAGGTCTTCCTTTTCTCTTTCGTTTCGTCAGGCAGAGCAGCAAAAGCCAGAGACGCCGCCTCTGTAAGAGGGGAGGATCCAAGGCCCTCGCCGTTGTCATCAGATGTCTTCTCACTGTCGATTTCCTCGTCATCACTATCGCTCTTGTTCTCGCCATCAGATGTCTCTATGACCAGGTTACCACCCAGCTCTTCATTACTCTCGTTACTTTTTTCACTTGACTGAGACAGTGGAGATGGTAACTCATCTTGGATAGGGCTAGGTTGGTTATCCTGATCATCCACTTGTGGATTATCTAATCCAAGCGAAACCGGGAGTGACAGTGAGACTGACGTCGGGGGAGGAGGAAGAGGAGGAGAGGGGGGAGCCTCTCTCTCCTGGGCATTCACGGGGGCATCCATTGCTTGAAAAGGATCCTCCAAAGACGGGAAATCCAAAGTGTCTGAAGGTCGAGGTTGTCGGGAAAACTTAAGTATGTTCACAAAAGACTTGGGGCATTTAAAGAAAGTGTGCCCTTTCAGACCACAAAGGGAGCATTCACTTTCATTATGACAACTTTTAGCCTTGTGGCCCAACTCACCGCACTTCCAACATTTAATTGTGGGGCATTCTCTCGCCTGGTGGTCTAAATCTTGGCAGATAAAACACCTCACTGTTTGTCCTGGATAAATAATCCTGCCATTATAGGGGCCCAACGAGTTGGAATTAGGAATGGAGATTATGTGTTACGCCCCAGTCTATGGGTACAGGAACGCAACATAAGTTTGAAAAGATTGCCCTTTACCATACACAGAGGGAAAAACAATTTCTTAGTGAACGGTGGTTTATTACTCTACACTGCAAAATGAAGCTCCGGGGTGAACAAAGGCCAAAATAACAAACAAAACAAGCTAAGTCAGGAGGTGCTGCTATCTAAAACCCTATGTGAAATCAAACCTCAAACAAAAGAAAAGCGCTACACCTAACTCCCTAACTGAAATAAACAGGAGAAAACAGTGCAAGGGAAAACAATAAGGCAGCTCACCCCTTCTGTTCCAGTGCTATTTACAATGAAAACTAATGTACACACTATATACAGAACTGAGAAAGTCACAGGTTTTGGAGGCCAGGGTCAGGTCTGCTGCTGCTGTCAGTGGCTGCCCCGGGACAACTGCTGGTGAGGGATTTTGAATGCGACCACATGATCAGCGGACCAATCGGCAGCCGTCAGCTCATCCAATCCGGGGCTTGCAAAGACTTAAAGACACAGACAAAAACAGCCACCAAAACAGATTATGGACAGGGCCATAACAATATGTCCAGCTTCATCTCTACGCATCCGAACTTTGTATTTTCGGACTCCATACAAGAATCGGAATTTATCCACAGGCTTGATGGGAGGTTGAAGAATCTCGCAATACCTTTTAAGATATTTTTTTTCTGGACTTTTAAGTCCAGAATTTAACAACAAGAGTCACTACCTCTATCTGGACAGAAGACTCCACTTGCCAGTCTTTCCATTTCGGGTGCGATGCGTTGGAAAAGGAAATCTCTAAGAAGCAACGTAAAGGCGCCTCTTGGGTGAAACACAGCTCAAAATCCCGTTTACTGGGAAGAGCGATGAAAGAGTATATATCTTGCACATTCACCCATGATGTTTGTAATAGCAGTTATGCAGCAACATAATCACGGGTCGGGGGATCCCCGTTTCCGATGTACTTAAGTCTCACCCATAAATTGCTGAAGTTAGAAGCAAACGATAATGGGGCATACGGGGGCATAATTACATAACTACTAATAACGGTCAGTAAACTCCACCCTTGCCTCTTCAACTCATTGTTAAGGTTTCTTCTTTGAACGAACAAAGTTACAGTGAAAAATAAACATTTTCTGTGAAACATTTACAGATTTTCCACATTTCAAGTATCTGTTCATGGTATTGGTTAACAAAAAATATGGATACGATTTCATTTGAACCGCATGGGACCGGATACCAGTATCGGTGCATCCCTATCATGAAGTAGCCTAAGAACGAGGCTCCCTCCTGAACTTTTAAGCCTGAGAATGAGGCTGCTTTTAGATGATCTAGCCAAAGAACACACTTGGCCATTAAACAAGGCCAGAAAAACTTGTCATTTCTTTAGTGTCAACCTAAATATGGCTCGGTAGAGATAATCTCCAAAACCATCAGGGCGAAGTGAGTCCAGAAAGAGTATCTGTCTCTCAGCTACCAATATAGCCTGAAATGGACATGTTAGCATCATCCATGAAAACATGACATGTCAACCTCCATTATTTTCTATCAGATGAAAGAACACAGCGCGAGAAAGACCAAGGGCACTGACACAGAGCAGATAATGGTCAGCTTCACCTGCATGCCTGCTCCAAGCTGGAAAAAGCAGGATGTCCTTGGACCTAAAGTTTTCCTACAGGTATTGGTACAAATGAGTAAAAATGCACACACAGGAGAAAAATCAACAAAAAACGTACTGGCAAGCAACGAAGCAGGTTGACTTGTGGATCCTTCCAGGTGGCCACGACGTAGAGGTCAGCAATGTGAACATCTTTTCCCTAAAGGAAACACACATACACAAAAACCCAAAATCAATAAACAACAACCATTCATGGCTTTAACCAAAGAAAAAATGTACCAGTACAACAGATACTTTGTTACATGTCTTTGTGCAGTTTCCCCCACAATCTTCAGGCAAGCATTCCCAATCAAGAAACAGCAAAAAGCAACAGAATACGGTTTCAGTTACTATTCTTTAAATCTTGCATTACATGATATTTTCTTTGCTGTACATTAGCTAAAGTAACAGGATATACTTACAGTAGATTCCATGGATCGTTCCAAACCCAGGCTCCAAAAGTCTTCCCGAGTCAGGCAGATATTGTTTTCCTTCACTAGGAGATCTCCTTTGGTCCAAAACATATTTGAGCTAAAGAGCACATCATTTGAATTTGCTTCAAAATATTATAGAAAATAATAAAGAAAAAGAATGAAAGGGAAAATACTAAATAAGGCTGGAATTACTCTCATGCTTCAGCAATTCTAAAAGCATCAACGACTTTGACTTATAAAGATTTAACATGACTGCACAGAAATGCGCCTTACCAGACTGGACTGAAGAGGTTCCAAGTCTTTCTGCCACTTTGCTCCTGGACTGGCATACTGATGATCAATCTGCCATTCCGGAGTCCCATACGAGTGGTCCAGGAGAAACTTCCTCTCAGTTGGTGGATCTGATAATATGCAAATATGTGGCATGACATACAAACTTTAATCCATTTTTAACATTAAATCAAAATGTAATTGCAACTACTTATTGCATGTCATACTCTTACTTTTTGATCTGTGGTAGTTCTTCAGCCTGGACACGTTTACCTTCTGGCAAGTTACTCCCTTCACAATAGTGGCCACCCCCTTTGGCGTGATGCTGGCCATAAAGGTGTTGGCTCAATAATGCATCTCCAGTGCGTCGTCTCTTTGGATCACCTGACAAAAGAACATCATCACCTGCTTGAACAACACACTGTCTTACCTGCTTCCTTTTCCGTGTTCCAAAGGTCTTCTTCTGGGTGTCCTGTGCCCTCTCAATGTTGCGAAGAACCTAAAAAAAATTACACAAAAATCAGAGTGAGAAATAAAAATATTTATTATTCACCAAGTTGCCGTGGAAATGCTCAATCTGTAAACAGAGAAAAGCTATCTACTACAGCAGAAAAAGTGTTGAATACACAATAAAAATGAGAATTGTATCAACCATATTTTCCCTTTTTTCCTAAACAAATCTCCTTTCCCTGTCAGCCAGCCCCCTTCAAATGTACAGACCGTTTCATTCAGAACTGTCATCTCCTCAACTCTTGTGTCGATGTCCTCTTCAGGGTTTGCAACCTCAAAGTCATCGTCCATGGGACAGGCGTTCATCACAGCAGGAAGATGTGGATGTCTCACTAAGCGAACCGTACGATTTGTTCTTCAAAGTTTGGTCTCCCTTGCTTTTTTATTTGCCAGACGAATGGTCCCAATTGTTGAGAGGGACCAGTTGTCTTTAGTGTGCCTCCAGGTAAATTGGAAGTCAGCACAAAGGATGGGAGTTCACATTTGTCTCTTATCTTTAGAAATCTGTGGGTGAAAAGATTGTAAATACTTGAGGGGTTTTCCTTCTGGTGGTGGGGGGGTCTTTCTCTCCTCCTTTTCCCATATATGTGTTTTGTTTGTCTCCTTATTTATGAAGAAAGAGTCCTTTTATGATCTACAACTTACTTTTATTATTCAATCTTAGCCAGCCGGAAGAACGAGTATCTCACCGCTTCTTAGCTCGCATGCCCATGTTAACAGATATGGCCGCCTTGTGGTATGGCATGAAACTACGTTAATTTACAGCAACAGCTGCTGATGTATTTGTAAATGTATGTAATGATTTGTAAATGTATGGGATTCTGTTTTTTGTTTTGCTTTCACTTTGTGCTGATAATGAATAAAAACTGTTGAATCACAAAGAGGTTTGGATAATTAGCACATTCCCTAGAACTGTTTCAGCTGCTTGACGGGCTTAATTCAGTGCAATGTACAACAAAATGAAAAAAAGTGTTTTTAATGTTGATAATCAAAGGTTCCCATCTGTTTTGCACCGGTTTTTAATCTTTCTCGGAGTTTGTGTCATCAGAATTGTTGTACACAGTCAAGGCTAGAGACAGTTTTGAGTAAGTTCAAACGTAAATATTTAAATGAGAGACTAAATGTCTGAAAAGGTAGGAATTCATTAATTTAGCGCAGGCTTATTGTGAGCTGAAAGTAGAAAAAGTAAAAGACAGAGCGGCTGCTCTCTCACTGCTGATTGAGTCAGTGGAGCCTCAGGCAGCAGTCATGTTTATGGCAGTAATCCTTTGAAGCAGCCTGTATATAATTACACTTACTACCTCCTTCCTTTAATACAAAATATTTGTTAGCCACGTGGTACATTGAGCTTTGTGCAGTGAAGTTCTGGACAAAAATAAGTTGCAAACACATTCAGAATTTGAGTGTGCTACACGAATAGTTGTTTATTTGGAAGCAGGTGACGAGGGAGGTGTTATGCAGAGAATAAAGGTGTGGCAGTAAGCTGAGAATATTGTCATTTCTGCCTGAACACTCCCAAAAAAAAAAAAAAAAAAAAAAAACACCACCCCACAAACAACAACCACACAGCAACTACTGTAGAGCTGTATCACACATGAAAAGCTTTTGCAATACAGGTACCAAGTGAGATTGTCCATTTCTATGAAAATCTGTTTGATAGAGCTTGACAAGACACAGATAAAAGAGATAGGATGAGCTCTACGGAAGAGATGGGTGGCCCTGAAAAGGACCTTTGTTGTCGTTTTTGTTGATGAGTGCTGTGAGCTTAACCACCAAAGCCGTACAGAGTGCGGCCCTGTCTCTTGAGAGCGTACACCACATCCATGGCGGTGACGGTCTTTCTCTTGGCGTGCTCTGTGTAGGTGACGGCGTCACGGATGACGTTCTCCAGAAAGACCTTCAAGACGCCACGGGTCTCCTCGTAGATGAGACCAGAAATACGCTTGACACCACCACGGCGAGCCAGGCGGCGGATAGCTGGCTTAGTGATGCCCTGGATGTTATCACGCAGCACCTTACGGTGACGCTTTGCGCCTCCTTTGCCGAGTCCTTTACCTCCCTTCCCGCGACCACTCATTTTGGTTGTTCAGAAACGAATGTGAAGGGTTGCTTGGCGGACTCCTGAATTTACATGTGATTTGAGGACGTAAAAGAAAACAGGAGTGCTTGAAACTACGGCCATCTACTGGCCTTTGTCGGAAATGAGGAACAGCATGACTGTGCCTGGGGTGCAGTAGCTGTGTACTGTACACGATATGAGATTGAGTACTACATGTGTCACAGAGACAATCCAACAGTTTTCCAGTTAATATGTTTATTAAAGGCCAATAAGCAGTGGTGCCTCCAACGGAGCCAGAAAAGGGGGGAAAGGTCATGCCATGAAATATTATTAGTTGTCCCCAGATCAACTAGGTTGTTAATGCGGTTTTACCTTGAAACTCTGAATTCCAGAACTTCCATAATCAATGTATTTTTAGAAGTGTGTTTATATTGGCTTTGCTACATGCAATAGCATTGACAGATGATGGCAACAGATTATTCAGAATGTCAACAGTATATTTTCTGACTTGAAAGTGGCGGCGAGTCATACTGTGGGAGCACTATATCTATGATGTCTACTTGACTGGACTGTTGTGGACAGCTTCACAGTATAATTTTTGTGTATGTTATCAATGTGAAAGTGTGAAGAGAGTTTGTGCAGTGAGATTAGTTGAACAGAGTTGCCAAAAGTCAGCTGTTGGTGTTGGAGGTGGGATCAATGCAACATCAGCGATGTGGCCTAGGTATTGTATCAACGGCAGCGGAACATGACGATGTTGTGTTTCCATGCTCAAAGTTACTTCAAAGAATTATTTTAAATGATTATTTTTTTTATATATCTTTGGGGAGTGAAAAAAAAACAAAAAAAAAAAACGCACCTTTGAACTGAACATGAACTGTGAAAAATATCTGATCCATGTTAGGCTTATTGTTATGTACATTCATAGTTTATAGCCAATTTACACAACAGGTTACCAAAGATACTTTAGAGCAGGGGTGTCAATGATATGGCATAGTGTAAAGCACTCCAATGTGACCAGCGTTGGGAAATACTAAGTAAAAGAGGGAGACATTTTCTAATTGTAACTGTATGTGTAGTTTTGGTGCTGATGAAGCCCCATAATACCTGGTACACAGGAATTAAGAATGATTGTCATTTACTATAGAAGTAGTAGTTGTACTGTAAGTAATGTAAAGTTGTGTGTAGCAGGAAAGAATTGTAAGTAGTGGTGCTTAGATTACGTTACTGGATGGCACCTTCATGCCAAGAATATGGCTTCTATTATATTAAAAAAAACAAATCAAGAACATTGTGCTGTCTTGTATAAGATGAATGTTATTGTAAGAAAGGAGCGCGCTCTCAGTGTGAGTGTGTTGGCTCTGAAAAGAGCCGTTGTTTGAAGGAGTGCGTGCAGACAGCTTAAGCCCTCTCTCCGCGGATGCGGCGAGCCAGCTGAATGTCTTTGGGCATGATGGTGACCCTCTTGGCGTGAATGGCGCACAGGTTGGTGTCCTCGAAGAGTCCGACCAGGTAAGCCTCGCTGGCCTCCTGCAGAGCCATGACAGCGGAGCTCTGGAAGCGCAAGTCGGTCTTGAAATCCTGAGCGATCTCGCGGACCAGGCGCTGGAAGGGCAGCTTGCGAATGAGCAGCTCGGTGGACTTCTGGTAACGGCGGATCTCGCGCAGAGCCACGGTGCCGGGCCTGTAACGGTGAGGCTTCTTGACGCCTCCGGTGGCCGGGGCGCTCTTACGAGCGGCCTTGGTGGCCAGCTGCTTCCTGGGGGCTTTGCCGCCAGTGGATTTGCGAGCGGTCTGCTTGGTTCTTGCCATTCTTTCTCTCTTTACTTTTCCTGTGTTCAGAACAGAAAATGTAACAAGCGGAGGAGACTCGCCGCTCTTAAAGTGTGTGACTGGCTGTGACGCGGTGCCGCTTCGGCTCGTGATTGGTGAGGGGCTTCACGTGGTGCTCAGCCCCGCTCAGAGGAGCACCGCCCCGCCTGAGTGTGTGCTGCTCATTGGAGGAAGGTGCTTTGAAACGCGCGCTGCCGCGAGCCTGTCTGCGATTGGTGTGTGACGAAGCTGCCCGCGCTCTGCGGAAATATAAGCCAGGCTCGGCGCCGATCGGGCCACATTTCCTTTGAGTGTTAACACTGCGAAGAGAAGTTACAAGATGAGTGGTCGTGGCAAAACCGGAGGCAAAGCCAGAGCGAAGGCTAAGACCCGCTCATCCCGTGCCGGGCTGCAGTTCCCCGTCGGTCGTGTCCACAGGCTGCTGCGCAAAGGCAACTATGCGGAGCGCGTGGGTGCCGGCGCCCCTGTCTACCTGGCAGCTGTGCTCGAGTACTTGACCGCTGAGATCCTCGAGCTGGCTGGCAACGCAGCCCGCGACAACAAGAAGACTCGTATCATCCCACGTCACCTGCAGCTGGCTGTGCGCAACGACGAGGAGCTCAACAAGCTCCTTGGCGGAGTTACCATCGCCCAGGGAGGTGTGCTGCCCAACATCCAGGCCGTGCTGCTGCCCAAGAAGACCGAGAAGCCTGCCAAGGCCAAGTAAATGCCAAAGCCTCTGCTTCACGCTCCAAACAAATCAACAAAGGCTCTTATCAGAGCCACACACTTCTTTCTGAGCAAATATCCTCGTGGCTCTTTATCTGCTATATGGAAGTGTGTGTGTGTGTGTGTGTGTGTGTGTGTGTGTGTGTGTGTGTGTGTGTGTGTGTGTGTGTGTGTGTGTGTGTGTGTTCATCACCTTTTAGTTACTTACTACATATTAGTCTTACAAAATTATTCCAGAAAATATTTCTTTTCAGCAACACTTTTTCTTGGATCAAAACCACTTGCAGTCTCTCTCGCAGCGTGATCGATGCCCGTGCCTTTTTCACCTCCGTTAGCTTGCATCTTTCACAAATCTGTCACTTTATTCTAACAAACTTGCTCAAGTCAAAACATCACCTTCAACACAACTGACTACATCACCTTTTTACGCTCTTAACAAATCGGAGCTACTCATTACTCATATGCTAACTACGGCCGTAGAAATGCATCATGGTTGACATTAAAAGCAGATCCTAAGCTCGTGGAAACAGACACGACGTGGTTCATGACACATGTTCCCTCTAATTTTTCATGTGTCTGAGCGAACACACAAACTCCCTGAGTGGACACTTGGACCACTGTGAGCAACAGCTGACGTGTGCACTGTGGTCACGCAGACATCGAATCCATCCAAGTTACATGTTTATTAAAATAATCAAATTACAGCATTTGTTAGACTACTTTTAATTAAGTGCTTTAGCCCCACTTACAATGAAAATAAAAAAAATCTTGTTCATGACCTGTGTAGTATGTTAACACTATTGGAAGTAAAAATAACTTGAACTCCAACTTTGAAAAGACAATTTTTTTTTTAAATATAAAGCTCTGACTTGTATGATGAGTCTGTGGTCTGGGAGAGAGTCTGTAACTCTGTCTCCAAAATACAGCATATAATGACCAATGTTGGGCAATTAATTATATAGTTACTTCTTCAAAAAAGTAACTGAGTTATGCAAACAAAGTTTGTTGCAGCTGTTTATCTAAAAATGCAGTCAAAGCGTTTTTTAAATAAACATTTCAAACTATTTACAGAACAATCAGCTGTTCTGCATCAAATCTGATGCCACACAAATTATTTGTTTCACTCCAAAAAGTAATTTCTGTCCACTGTGAGATAAAGGAGAACAACAGCCTGATCCCTGCAGGCCTGACAGCAGCAGATGTATCACTGCTGTAACACCTGTAACATTCAGCAGTCGCCTCATTGTTCTGACACACACAACATAACTATTGACTACACTACACACTAACTACACACTAACTACACAAGATTTGCGCTAAACGTCGCAAATCTCTCACATCCCAAAACATTCCTAAAACTTTTCCCCTTCCTAAACAACTGTTGCCATATCATTTTTTAATTGGTTGACATGGTACATTTTTCGACCAATAGGAAAGGGTGGAGTTTTTTGGTTTTGTTTTTGCTCACAGGTGGAGAGTGTTTTCCTTATAAAATGTCGTTTTTGCCGTTTCTTCCCACAGTAAATAAACAACGATAGTATTCAGGAAGAAAACCAAACATTGCAGATATTTTTTTTATCATAACTCTGGTTTTACGTGAATGAAAACTGGAATAAAGTCCACACTTTTTCTGTCTGTCCTGCTCACATCTCCAATGCTTGTACACGTTGTCATTAACGTCAGCCACGCCGCTTTGCTCGCTAAAACACCGGTGTCAGCACATAAGGACGCTGTCATAGCCTGTCATCGACGTTGATTAGCTGCGTATATACGAATGTGAATCACATTATTGGCTGGACTATGGGATAAGGTGGCATCGTTCTAATCCCATACAGGAGCAGCCAGTCACTTACTGACTAACACTGCAAAACAGAATTGTTAAAGTTTTAATTTTAATTTCAATTCAGGTTAGATTTTTTTTTTTGTGCGCAACGCAGATTTTCTGTGCGCAGAGACTGTGCCAGCAATGCGCAATTACGCACGCGCGCAGCTTAGAGGGAACATTGTTCATGACACATGAGGCAAGACCACAAACTTTGTCAAACGCAAAAGCCATAACACAGAGGAGGTGGAGGGGGACGTGTGGTGGACGTACTCTGGTGCTGCAGGAACTTTCCAGGTGCAGAGGGAGGAAAATGTGGAGCCGTTTGCGACGTGTTCAGCGCTGCTGCTGAATTTGGGAAATTTTGGAAAGTCACTTCCGTCTAGGCTTAGGTTTTTGTGTCTATATTTTGAAATAATGGGAATTCCCCCGCATCCTTAACGCCAAGGAAGCCCATTTGTTGAAATGTACAGTAATCAAAATGGTCATGACATTAGTCATGAAATAAATACATGCGACAATAAATAGCTGCATGGGTTCAGCTTGGAGTAAAGTGTGTGCTTGAAATCACCTAATATCCGTTCAACTGGCCTAGATTTAGTCCGGTCGGGTTGTAGAGTGGAGCATTTAATTTGATGATATTGTCTCGGTATTCTTAAAATATACAGTGTGTTTCCACTAAAACAGCCGATTAGAAATAAAAATAGAAGAGAAAAATATTCCATACGTAGATAATAACATGCATCTATTAATTTATTTCCAGTCATATTTGTTGTTTACTAAAAAAAGTGTAGGTGATGAGTTTTAAAGGTTTCTTGTATTATAATGCTTCATAGTAAGAGATAAGAAGTGATGTGATGTATTGACTATGAAGGTATGACTGTAAACATAGTTGTAGATTTGTGAAGACACAGCACTCGTGTACATGTGACTGTTGCCACCACAAACACGTGACCCTATACTGTGTTCTCTGCATCCGATGCATTGTTGTGCTGATCATCACCTGCGCACACGTACACACACACACACCCCTCCTGAGCACTTTCAATTTTTAAGGGTTGTCTTACAGTATGTTTTGCACCAAGTATCGCAGCAATTTCCTAATGTCATAACCCCCCGTTTGGCAATAAAACTCTTTGTGATCGTGAAATGTGAGCCATGATAGTAATACAAGCTGCAAGTGTTATGAGAAAAAAAAACCCAAAAAGTATCTTATGTTGCTTCAACAATAATGTTATTATTGTGAATAATAATAATAATAATAATAATAATAATGAGTGTTGCGTGATTGTGAGGAAGGAGCTCTGGCGTGTTGCTGTGGTGGCTCTGAGAAGAGCCGTTGTTGAGTGCGAGGAGAGAGTGTTGGCAGCCAGCTCACTTCTTCTTGGCTGCTGTGGCCGCCTTCTTGACTTTGGGCTTGGCGGGCTTCTTGGCGGGGGCTTTCTTAGCTGCGGCGGGCTTCTTGGTGACCTTCTTGGGGCTCTTGGCCGGCGCCTTCTTGGGGCTCTTGGTGGGCTTCTTGGCCGCCGCAGCGGGCTTCTTGGCCTTCTTGGGGGACTTCTTAGCAGCTGCGGGCTTCTTTGCTGCCTTCTTGGGGGACTTTTTAGCGGCTGCTGCCGGCTTCTTGGCTTTGGCAGCGGCGGGCTTCTTGGCTTTGGGAGCGGCTTTCTTTGCGGGCTTCTTGGCTTTGCTGTCGGTAGGCTTCTTGTTCATCTTGAAGGATCCGGAGGCCCCGGTGCCCTTGGTCTGCACCAGAGTGCCCTTGGCCACCAGGCTCTTGATGGCGGTCTTGACGCGGGCCTTGTTCTTGTCCACATCGTAGCCTCCGGCAGTCAGAGCTTTCTTGAGAGCGGCTGTGGACACGCCGCTGCGCTCCTTGGAAGCGGCCACGGCTTTCACGATCAACTCGCCCACGCTGGGGCCCACCTTCTTCGGCTTGGAAGCCGCCGTCTTCTTCTTGGTCGCCTTGGCCGGGGCGGCGGCAGCAGCAGGTGCGGGTGCTTCCTCTGACATTTTTCCCTTTCGCTTGTGATCGAGAGTCACGGTGCAGTGATGGCAACTCGGAAGCGTCAAGCTGCACTTAAACGCACCATGAGAACCGTGGAGAGTGAATGTAGCGCGCGCCGCTCTCGCGTGCGCCACGCAATGCTTCAGTTTGTGTTTCGTGTCTCGGGATCAAAGAGCTCAAAGTGAGTGTGTGAGCAGCACTGCAGGCCGACAGTGGAGCAGTCCACAGCGGACCAGTGTTGCCAACTTAGCGACTTTGTCGCTATATTTAGCGAGTTTTCAGACCCCCTAGCGACTTTTTTCCCAAGAAAAGTCTCTAAAAAAAGACGTGAAAGCGCATATCGCTTTTACTCTCAACAAGCAGCGGGTGCTGTAACGCAGTCAGTTCTTCTTTTACTCTTATGCTGTTTTGTGGATCAGGTTTAAAACTACTTATAAACACACACACACAAAGTAACTCCACCAGAGTGCCTATTTCGGGTCACTTTTGCCGGTCCAAGCCCGGGTAAAGGAGCAGGGTTGGAATTGTGACATTACAAAAAACAATAATTGCTAAAAGAAATTTAATTTGTAGTTCTAAATAAACTCTAAATGCATTTAGGACGTTTTTTGCTCACTTTATGTCTCGTCCACGATGTTATTTCTCTCTCCAGCAGCATAGGTTACAATTACATTAGCATGACCAATTATGCAAATTATGTGATGACGTCATTTAGCGACTTCTAGCGACTTTTAGGACAACCAATAGCGATTTTCCTTACTGAGGAGTTGGCAACACTGCAGCGGACTCGTGTCTCCTCGGGCAGGCCTCGTGTCGGGCTCTGGTGCTCTCTGCTCTTGCTTTGTGGAGCCTCCAAAGCTCAGCGACTCAGTGCGGAGCTCAGCGCTGCTCGGCGGCTTTTTGCGCTCTTTTCTTTCCTAAAACAAAGGAGCCGCAGCAGAGCTCCGTGAAAAGCCCTTTTCCAGCTCAGACACATGTTCGTTCGCGCACTCCGAGTTAAAAGCGGCATCTGGTGAGCGCAGCTGTGGGACAAAGTGACGCCGCGAACTCCCAGCAAACACACCGATGCAGCTGGAGGCCCACGGAGCAGCGAGACTTGTGTGAGAGCTGCTCACTTCTAACCAAAGCACAGCGGCCTCGAGTTTCACTCACGTTGTTGTATATCAGAAATCACCATTAGTTAGTCACCTTACGGCAGCTCGCTTCCACACTTTGGCCCTGATCTCTTAGTCTGCATCAGTCTGTTTCCTTCCAGCTACAGTTACCGAGCAGATAGATATATACACTTTTATACCCTTTAAACACCACAGGAAATCATTCCTCCTGTACAACTCCTCCATCTTATTCACAGCACTTGCTACAATAGTTGTACTATCTAAAGGCATATAGAAAGGTGGCTACGGAGCCAACAAATGATGAATTAGATTGAAGATAGCTTTGATGGAAATTCCTCTTTAAGCATCGCTTGGAAAGCTGGATGCGTAGGACACAGCAGAGCCTGCCTGTGGGATAGGCAGTATAGGAAAATGGTAAAGATGCCTTCCATCCAGGGGTACCACAAGTGGGGGAAGAGAGAACACATTGGACTCCTTTTCTTATAATAATAAATAAGAAAAATTAATAACTTAATATAAAAAATGATATTAATGGTAGTAATTCATACCTTTCCTAGTATCCATTTGGGCATCTAATGTTTGCCCTCTAATAGTCCAAACAAACCACACCTTTATCATAGTTGTTAGTCTAGTTGTGTGATTATAGTGTTAACGTGCACATCATCAAGTCAAGTGGCTTTATTGTCATTTCAACCATGTGCAGTGGTACAGTATAGTGTTCTTCCAAGACCACTATGGTGCTACATAGGACAATCGACACAGGACCACATAAAGTGCAAATGTACAACATAAGAAAAACTGCAACCCCAGATCAGAACAATACAGACAAATTGATACTAAAGTTTAAGTTTACTGCTTCTTTGGATTCTGCTATGCAAAATTTTTGTGAAATGACAAACTTAACTTTGGATATCAGGAAAAAAAAAAAAAACAAAACAAAAAACACACACACACTAAAATGAGTTAACTGGCCAGAGCAACATTTGTGTTCAGGTACTTTATGGAAAAAGTACTGTTTTCAATTAGTTTGTGTTTTTGAATTTGCTTTGTGTTGAATACATTTGGAAATCAGAATATATATATTAAAAAAAAAAAAAAAAAAAAAATATAATAATAATAATAATAATAATAATAACAATAACAACAACCCCTTACCCCAAGGGGCAATGAAGATACAATGGAGCAGCATGATGTTGACGACAAGGACAGGGCATAAACAGGCAATAAAGAATGAGATAAATACACAGCATATATAGTTTTAAAATGAAAGCGACTGAATAGGTGAATAAATAACTCCGTGACTAAAAGTGAATGGGCAGTACAAAAAAAAAAAAAAAAAAAAAGAGTTTAGAGTAGTTTATGTTTACCGGTGTGGGAAATGGTGTTAAGGGTTTGAGTTAAAAAGCAGAGTGGCTTTGGGACAGAGGTGGCTCTCCTCCTCTGTCCTGCAGGAAACGCAGCGGAGGCGTCGCCCGCAGGGGAGCCATTGAAATGCACGTAAAGACTGTCAAATGTAAAGTGGCATTAATGTTGTATTTGTAGTTACTTTGTCATCGTTCCACAAAACACACAGGAGACGACATTTCCTGAGTCGGAGTCAATGTAGCACTTAGTGACAAAGCAGCATTTCCGCGATTGCAGTAGTTGGCAACATTGTAACTGCACGTTTGAAGGGAGATCGTATGCTCTTCAGGACAAAGTGTGTGGCTCTGAAAAGAGCCGTTGGGTTGACTGACAGCAGGATCAGTTTACTTGGAGCTGGTGTACTTGGTGACGGCCTTGGTGCCCTCAGACACGGCGTGCTTGGCCAACTCACCGGGGAGCAGCAGGCGCACTGCGGTCTGGATCTCCCTGGACGTGATGGTGGAGCGTTTGTTGTAGTGGGCCAGGCGAGAGGCCTCGGCAGCGATGCGCTCGAAGATGTCGTTGACAAATGAGTTCATGATGCTCATGGCCTTGGACGAGATCCCGGTGTCGGGGTGGACCTGCTTCAGCACCTTGTACACGTAGATGGCGTAGCTCTCCTTCCTGGTCTTTCTCTTCTTCTTGCCGCCCTTGCCGGCGGTCTTGGTCACGGCTTTCTTAGAGCCCTTCTTGGGCGCGGACTTTGCGGGTTCAGGCATTTTGTTTCTTCGATACTCTGCAGCAACGAATGAGCTGTGTGACAGAGAGCAGCTCGCTTTATACAGGCTGTATGCTAATATCACTGCGCAGGCCCTCGGCTCTCATTGGCTGAGCTGCACAGTGGGCCGGACATTGTGTTGGAGGAAATCTATGAATTGTGCTACAACAGGCGCGCGTCTAACAAAGAAGTGGTCTGTGTGATCGTTTCCTCATTTGCTGGAACGGTCACTTGTATTAAATGAGCAGTAAATGTAGTGCTCTGTGTGGCAAATATGGAGGAGTTAGGGAGACACAGACTGGAAGCAAGAATATGCTTAAGATGTGATTACAGTCTACAGTAGTGAATTGGGCCTCAGCAGCAGCAGTGTTTCTTTGGAGCAGTGAGCTTTGTTATCTTCACACCATGCTGGCGTTTTCAGAGTGATGATGACATTTAAGAACTGTAGAACACTCGATGCTGACGAGCTTACGAAGCGCAGTAGTTTTGAAACGCTGCTCTGAAGCGTGCTTGAAATGGCTCATGTCACGTGTAACCAACATGTTGATGTGTTTCACTGCAGTTTCAACAGCTGCAGTGAAAGCGCTTCAAATAAATGAAGCGCTTTCATTTATTTATATATTACTATCAGTATGTATCAGTTCAACTCTACAAGAATCTTGATGATGTATTTCCTTACAAGAAATCAATGTGCATCTCACTAACAGCTACTCAGATTTAGCACTCTTAACATCATTAGTCAGCCTAGTTATGGGCATAGTTATGCTGTGACAACACAGTAAAGTGTGGCTATGATAATGATACTCAAGTCAAAGAATTCATGTTAATTTTCCAAATTATATTATATATTATATCCAAGGTGGGTAAGAAGATCTAAAAAAAGATCATTTGTGACCTTCGCTGACACCATTTCTTTACTCTGATGAGTTCTGAAGCCTTACTGAAAGTCTTCAAATCAGCCATTCTTCTGTAGATGATGAGTTAACCGTTTTACAACTACTCTTTCAGGAATTTTTGAGAAAGTGGTTGATTACTGCCAGCTTGAAGGCTTGAACAGTCCTGTAGGTCTAAATGACATGTTGATGGTTTGGAGGAAGTAATCACCAAAGCTAACTCAAAAGACCAATTGGATAAAAAGAGTCTAAATACAAATCAAATTAAGCTGAAATGTTAGTTTTTCCACTAATGAATTTTCAGCACCAACAAATATATTTCTGTTTATATTATAGGTTAAAAAGCAGTCTGAATTATTCTTAATGAGGTATTCACAAATTTACAGGTGTATTACTCTGTACAGCTTCCATATTTTGAAAATAATATCACAAAGCATCAAGATATGTTGCTTATATGCTAAGGCAGCAGCTTAAAGACTCGTGATAATAGCTCAACATGCTTGTTTAGTTTCCTGCAGCTGACCACGATTCAGACTGAACCATGACTGGAAACTATTGCAGATGTCTATTTAAAAAGCATCAACAATTCGAAGGTAAACTTTTGTGCTCAATAATCTGTTAGTATACAGAGTTTATTCTTTGTCAGGTCACACGTCAGCTGTCAGCAAAACCGTTACGGTGTGGTTTGCTGGGGCAGCAGCATTTCTGCTGGGGACAGAAAGAGACTGAACAGACTGATCTGGAGGGCAAGCTCTGTTCTAGGATGCCCTCTGGGCCCACTGAAGGTGGTGAGCGACAGGAGAATGGTGACTAAGCTCTCATCCCTGTTGGACAACATCTCCCACCTCATGCAGGAGACTCTGACAGGATTGGGATCAGGACAAGCGTGTTTGCTTGACATCTATAAGCCATGTTGGCTTGACTTATTTTTGCAGTCCAATTCAATTGCCATTTCATGCCAAACATCATCCCATCTTGTGCATCTATTAGTATTCCAAAAAAACACATGAGAAGTGGAAAATATATAATTATGTCATGCAAAATCCTTCCAACCAATTTACAATCACTCCAAGATCTTCACTGTAGGCCTTAATTTCCTGTCTATTTGAGTATCCATGTTGGTCATGTTGGCTAGGGGCTTCACTTTGTGCAGTGTCTCCTAAATTGATGGTGTGCCCCATTTACATGGAAGATATTGTTTGATTTGAGTGACAAATGAAATAAATCCATTTTTGAGATCCCTTCCCAGATGCCTTAATGCCCACTCACATCCTGGGCCATCTGACCTCAGGGAATCACATGATAGGATGGGGCCAGGTTTCACAATGAGCTCACCTGAAACCTTGGCTGATTGAGACCTACACCCGTTTTCACACCTTGGCTCATGTGATTAGGTAGAGGATCATTAGGTGGTCCATTGTCCCTCATGGGGGGAAACGCCCACATATTGCCATGGCTGGTACATCAGCACACTGACACTAAAGATAAATTGTGCCTAATGCGGTCGTTAAGTCTGACGTCACTAGCCGTGTCTGGGCCTAAACTCCGCTGCAGGTCCATATATCAAATGATCACTATGGCATTACTGAGAGTTGAAAAACTGTCTAAAGTCTTTCATCTTTAATAAAATGACCAGCTTTCTGCTCTACCAGGTGTAACAATTGAGTTTAACATCCAGGCATCCATGAAAACGGAATTTATGACATTTAACGGAGTTAGAAGTTAGCAGGAAGTTAGCTCGCTAGCTTCTATCTAAATACAATATAGCATGTCCTGACTGCGGGGTTTTGGAAACAAATTAAAACGTACAGCTCTGTTATCACTTCCAACATAAATGAAGACAGAAACTAAACAGCAGTGACGTTTGTAGGGTTACTGAAGTTTGGCTAGCTGGTATATAATGATGTGCTACGTGACCGCTAGCAAACAGCTATGTTAGCATAATATAAACAAGCTAACTGTTTTTCCACTCGATAAAAGTTAACGTGAGTGTTCTCGGTGGTCAGGAACAAATGTAATCGCATGGCAGGATGCTGTAAAAGGACCAAACTTCAGCCAGGAGAACAACTGAGATAATCCATCCACAATACGAGGTTAGTCATTCATATACTGCTGCATGGGCTGGGCTGTAGCTACATCCTGTGGTTTTAAAAACTGAGCTTAAATAAATGATTAGCGGTAATAAAAGCCGAGGGAGGTCAACAGTGATCACTGACTGTTTTAGGAGCTTTTTGAGATTAAATAGAAGAAAATACAAAACATTAAACATGTTAACAACACAAAAGCCATATTAAACGCAGACTAGGATTTGTCACGTCATTGCTTAACAACCGGATAGGATCATAGCCAGAACAATATGAAAAAAACACCATTATACTATGTGCTGGTATAAGAATGCAATGGCTTCTGAAATCCTTCCAAACAGTTACAGCTCAATATCTCACTGGTAGAAATGTTTCATCAACATATCTTTATTACGCAGCTCATTCATCCATTCTCTGCCAGACTGCAGAAAGTATTTATAGTGGTTGTTCATGCTGAGCACACTCCCTGGAGTACTACACGTGACCTAGCCCTTTGAAATGTGACAGCCAGCAATTTGCCATCTACAATTCTGGATCCTGTCATTAGTAAATACCCCCCCCCCCCCCCCCCCCCCCCAGACTCAGTCTTCATGTGAGTGTTCTGCATTACTGTCTGCCAAATGGTGGTTGGAAAAAAAACATTTGGGAAAATTTAACAGTGTGACTCTCTAACTTTGCAACATTGGGCACCAAAGGTAAAAGTGGCAGATCAGAGGCCCTGATCAAAGTCTCGTCATTCTGGCTAACATTAATTCCTCTTTGAATTAATCTGAATGACCCTTTGAATGACTCATGAAGAACAAATGCTTTGTTCTTCATGAGTTTTCTTTTCATTCACAGAGCACATCAGTTCACAACATCAAGTTTATCACCAGAAAATGTTGAGGTAAGGAGTGAAGTTTGGTCTAGATGCTTTGAAAAGATTCAGTACCATAAACCATGTGCATATAACCTGTGCCCCAGACTACATCTTTGTTTGTCTTTTTCTCATGAAGCCATGAAGAGGCAAAATTAAAAGAGGAACTAGTCACCCATCAAGCAGAAGTCTTTATCTTATCTTCATCTCCAAATGACACCAAGCCACAGCTCACCCAGCTCATGCTGGGTCATGCAGCAATAGTTTATTTCCCCATAAATGGTAAATGGCCTGCATTTGTATAGCGCTTTAATCAGTCCCTAAGGACCCCAAAGCGCTTTACACTACATTCAGTCATTCACCCATTCACACACACACATTCACACACTGGCAATGGCAGCTACATTGTAGCCACAGCTGCCCTGGGGCACACTGACAGAGGCGAGGCTGCCGGACACTGGCGCCACCAGGCCCTCTGACCACCACCAGTAGGCAAACACAACACATACACATGTAAAACACTGCGAATGTTTTCCATATCTACTTAAGTTTTGTCTAATTTCTTCATCCATCTGTTTCCTGTTCATGTCTTTTCAGTAATCTACAGAACTATAGCCCTCACGTCTGAAGTCATGAAGTGTTTTGAGCGGAAAGTGTCGCAGCACACCAGAAACTGTCCATCCCCCTCCCTCGACCCCTACCAGTTTGCTTACAGAGCAAATAGGTCAACCTAGGACACCATCACCATCACCCCACACTGAGGCTGAGCCATCTGGAGAAGTGAGGATGCTCTTCGTGTGCTACAGCTCAGCATCAACACCATAAGCCTATATTTATTTTGTTTCCTCTCACGTAATGAAAAGCAGAAACATGCTGTTTGATAAGACTCACTTATAATCCTGCACTGAATTCTTTTTGTTGCTCCCATCATGAGCAAAACTTGACAGAAAAAAACATGAACAATAGCTGCTTTTACTAAAACAGAGGAGACACAAGGTTTCAGAAACAACTGACGCAATGCACAGACTGTCAGAGTTATGAAAATGAGTCACTGTGGGTTATTGCATGTTGTTTATTGTAGGTCTTATCCTTGTGTTAATCAGTATATTCTGCTTTTATGGCATATTATGACCAAGAAGTCTAATAAGTGTTTTGAGAGCAATGATGCAAACAGGTTGCAATTTTGTAGTATGCACAAGAGATAGAGAAGGATTTCTTAATTTATATCTTTTATGCTGTCATCATTTCTGTTCAATTGTTTTCTGTTTGAACTCCCAGAGCAAAACATTTTCTCTTCCTAAACTTAAATTGTTTAAAAATGTCTGCAAATTACTTTAGAAATTTAAAGTAATCTGTGAAATCCTAAAAAGCTGATTCTGTTCATGTGGACAAAACGTTTTTAGTGGGAGAAACATTTCCTGTTAAATCCAGAATTGAATTCAAAATCCTGCTCCTCACATACAAGGTCTTAAATAATCAGGCCCCATCTTATCTTAATGACCTTGTAGTACCATATCACCCTATTAGAGCACTTCGCTCCCGCTCTGCAGGCCTACTTGTTGTTCCTAGAGTATTTAAAAGTAGAATGGGAGGCAGAGCCTTCAGTTTTCAGGCCCCTCTTCTGTGGAACCAGCTTCCAGTTTGGATTCGGGAGACAGACACTATCTCTACTTTTAAGATTAGGCTTAAAACTTTCCTTTTTGCTAAAGCATATAGTTAGGGCTGGACCAGGTGACCCTGAATCCTCCCTTAGTTATGCTGCAATAGACGTAGGCTGCCGGGGGATTCCCATGATGCATTGAGTTTTTCCTTTCCAGTCACCTTTCTCACTCACTATGTGTTAACAGACCTCTCTGCATTGAATCATATCTGTTATTAATCTCTGTCTCTCTTCCACAGCATGTCTTTATCCTGTCTTCCTTCTCTCACCCCAACCGGTCGCAGCAGATGGCCCCGCCCCTCCCTGAGCCTGGTTCTGCCGGAGGTTTCTTCCTGTTAAAAGGGAGTTTTTCCTTCCCACTGTCGCCAAAGTACTTGCTCATAGGGGGTCATATGATTGTTGGGTTTTTCTCTGTATCTATGAAGCGCCTTGAGGCGACTTTTGTTGTGATTTGGCGCTATATAAATAAAATTGAATTGAATTGAATTGAATTCATCACTCATCCTAGTGATGAGTCCTTACAGTGAAAATATATAAACATGATTCCAGCAGCAAACAGAGAAAATAAAATTAACATTTCTTCAAAAAATTATGCACTGTAACTGCAATAACACCTCGCATGTCCATAGCTTCTTTTCCAGCTTTTAGTTTAGCTATTATCTTTATCTCTGTTTTCTGTGCATTGTTCTCTGCATCTCTGCAAAAACATCTTAGTCATGATGTGGTCAAAAACCTAAATGTTTTCTTCCTCTTTAGTTGAATTTCTCTCTTTCTGTTATTTTTTTCTCCTCCAAAATGAAGATGACAAATAAAAAAGCAGTTTTTTTCTATTATCACATACTGATTTCATAGTTTTCTACAGACATGTTCAAATATGGTTATGGTGTGCCTACCAATGGGTGGTCACTTTGTTCTCTATAAAAAACCAAAACTTCCCCGGTACTGTGTCTACATTTTTAGCATCTCCCTTTTACACACTTGAAATTAACCAGGAGGTGTGGGCATCGTCTCTTTTTCCAAAAAAGGTAAAGCAATAAAGTTTTTTGCTTTTAGATTTTTAAAATTTTTGCTGGTTAAAATCAAGCTGTTCAACTGCTTTTTGTCATTGTCTATTTTTGTCACCTGTTGGTAATTTCCTTGATTAATATTTTTATGAAACAAAATTTCAAAGAAAGTGCAAAACCGGAATAAAAATGTGATAAACACCATCAATGAAAAGCTGAAAGCTTGTATGCTTTGCATTTCTGCATAAAAAAAACCTGTTTGTCAAGTACTGCAAACTGATTGTTCTCTAAACTGATGAATTAATTTATAAACTAACTATTGATCTACATAAAAAGGTCTATTTGTGTTATTTTAACAGGGGGTTATAACCAGAAGTAGCTGGCAACACATGTGAAGGTAAGTGAGGCATCTCGATATCATGTTAAATGTTTTTGTTGTTTCCTTAAAACATTCACTTGGTTTAATTGTTATGATCGTCATAGTTTATTGGTTAAGACACAACAGTTTTGTTTGTGAAAACCACTGTGTTGTTAAATCTGATCTGATTAGATGGCTGGCCTGTGCTGGCTGGTGATGGTGCCAGCCTTCTTCCTGTCTCCCCCAAACATTTTGGCCGCTGTAAACCAGGACTGGCTCACGGACATTGTAGCAGCCGTCAAGAACAAGTGAGTTGACAAAAGGTTTTTATGTGTGATATTATGTCTAATCACTGCTCTTCTAATCTGCTAGTGCTATTATCGATCTGTTGAGTCACCTGAAGGCAAGACATCTCTCTATGACTTCAGCTTTTATTTCATGTATACTTGTAATTCAAAGTATGTGACTTTATTTTACAGTGCGGTTTTTCTGTTGTTTAAAGCAGCGGTCCCCAACCCCCGGGCCTCAGACCGGTACCGGTTCGTGAGTCATTTGGTACCGGGCCGCGAGAGTTGAGGCTCAGGTGTGAAATGTATAGTTTTCAGGGGTTTTATCGGTTTTCAGCGTTATTTTGTTATCATTAACTCGGTTTTCCTGAATCTTTTCACGCGTGTTATGAATAACTCTTCTATTTTTCAGTAGCGGTACTAGATTTATTTTGTTGTATATTTCTGCGACTACGGAGCCCCGCAGGGGACATGGGAGAAAAAAAAATTAAGACGGACTTTTGCGAGATCTCGCAAAACTAACTCGGGATCTCGCAAAACTTTTGCGAGATCTCGCAAACGTTTTAGCCGCATTCTTCGGACGCTGGCTCGAAGCCGACCGGGCGGTCGAGGCACGATGTGCCGGGAAAGCGGTGTTCCTCCCGGCTGTAGTAGGTCTCGACCTCCCGTTAGCTTCGAGCTAAGAATGCGGCTAAAATTTTTGCAAGATCTCGCAAAAGTTTTGCGAGATCCCGAGTTTGTTTTGCGAGATCTCGCAAAAGTTTTGCGAGATCCCGAGTTTGTTTTGCGAGATCTCGCAAACTTTTGCGAGATCCCGAGTTTTTTTTGCGAGATCTCGCAAAAGTTTTGCGAGATCCCAAGTTTGTTTTGCGAGATCTCGCAAAAGTCCGTCTTAATTTTTTTTTCTCCCATGTCCCCTGCGGGCCTCCGTACTGCGACACCTTAAAGGCCGGTCCGTGAAAATATTGTCGGGCATAAACCGGTCAATGGCGCAAAAAAGGTTGGAGACCGCTGGTATAAAGTGATTATAATGAGCTTTAAATCCTAATAATTATTATTATTATTATTATTTAATTTGCAATAGTATGTTTTAGGTTAATAATGATATCACTATTATTATTATTAATAGTAATAGTAGTAAGTAATTATTAATGAAAATCTATAGAAATAGTGTATATATAGAATACAATGTACACGTACAACAAAATTATGGGTGCTCCATGTCAAGTGTGCAGGAATAACATCTAATTATTAGACAGCAGGAATAAATAGCAAATAAGAGACATATAAACAAAAATAACTTTGGAGAATAAAATAATTGCAAAGTGCTTGTAAGTAGTGCAAAGTAAGATTTGGTCTGAATAAAGTCCGTGTGAGTGGCCTGAGTGATGAGGGTTACTCAGACTGGTGAGCTGGGTGGATTGTTAACAGTACGAACTATCCTTTGGAAGAAGCTGTTTATGAGTCTCGGATTGTGAGTGTGAGACCTGATTGACCTGAGGCCAGGGCTGGACTGAGACAAAAAAATCGTCCCGGGCATTTTGACTAGAGACCGGCCCACCAGGTATTATAGGAAAAGCCATGAAGCCTTTGAATGAAAACAAACGCCGTTGTAACAGTGAAGTACGCTGTCTCGTTGGTATATGTATGATTTCTATACATTTTATATCAGATAAAAACTTTGGTTTTAAGATTCAGACAATTATTTATTAAAAGCGAGACATTTTAAATGAGAATAAGAAAGAAAAGTATTTCTTTGTGCCCCCCTCTCCCTGTTAATGCCCTTCCTGGCCCCCTGGCAAAACTTTGCTAGACCTGCCCCTGCACAGTTACCAGCTGTCAGCTACTTAGAAAAGGATCCTGGTGGTATTTGTCTCTCAGAAACAGTTCATAACTTCAACTCATTCATGTGACCTAAAAGGTAAACCTGTTTCTCCATCACCTGTTCAGCTCTGATGATTCAGTAAGGACGTCTCCTGGTTTCATTTTCATGTTTCCCTCTCACCACATATCCAAACTGACATCATGACCAGCAACTTTACAGCTGTGGCTCCAGCAAACATCAGCTGATACTAGAAATTAATATTAAATAAATTCTAACAACAGCTGATCAAGCTTAAACGTGCTGCTGTTGTTTAGCACGACATCCGCTGGTTTCCTCTTTCTGGTGCAAAGTGGGCGATAAACAAACAAGAGAGAAAAGCCGATCAGCTGATCATTGATCAGTTTCATGATTGAAGTAGCAACAGGAGAGGGAGGGGGGGAGAATGAGAGAAGAAGAGGCAGCTGACAGCGTAAAGAAAACTAAAAATCAGTCCAGCTATGCCTCAAGTTATATATAGTAGATCAATAATTGGACTCCGAGGTTGCTCAGGGTCTTTTGTTATTCATTAGAATAAAATGTACCATAAAATAAACTTGTTTTTTAATATGGAACTTTTTAAAAAAAGAGAAATAAAATAATTTGATGCAGAGGATTGCTTGTTATGTCTAGTGTCCCATTAGTGTCCCATAAAATACATTTTAATCATCTGTGTGAGGCATTTATGGCTCTTTTTTTTCTTTTTCCCTGGTACCCTCAAGACACTCAATGCAAAATATACTTTTACAACTCACTGACAAAGCCCAGATCATCACTGGTAGTCCGAATTTAGTGTGCAGTTTATACTTATTATATTATATTTTTGGCAGGTATGAACTAGGTGATTCCTTCAGCGTGGCTTTGAACATCCCACAGAATCAAGATCCAAGCAGTCTCCAAGAAGTCCTTCAAAATGACCCAGCAGACAGAGTGAGAGGAGCCATTTCACAGGACCAAGTGTACAAAGGCACCAGGGTGGTGGCAGCAACACAGTCACAGGCACTATCACATGTTCTTCATAACATACAACCATTCATAAAAAGTAGTGAGGGTAACGTTCTCGTCATCTACTCTGAAAACTCTCCAATTTCAAATGACAAAGGTATCACTTTGAGCATTAGTGATATCACTCATAACTGGAGCGGTTATGCGTTTGTTTTTTCTAATGTAGCTGATGTTCCTGCTTCAGACACATCTCAGCTGACTCAATCATTTAAGCATCTTGAGATTACCAAACTTGGGCTTAACAACATATATCGTTGTTATGCACCTCCAGATGATGCTTTTCAGTGCACAAGATGCTCCTCGGGGGGAGATGTTACACCCACATGTGTTGCAAACACAGCCCTGTCAAGTCAAGAACAAGGTACAGATGTAGAAACACCTAAACCAGGCCTTGACACTGGTCTATTCAATGACATAGGCAATGACATAGGCACTGGTATAGGGACTGACATAGGCACTGACATAGGCTCTGACATAGGCAGTGGGATACCTCCAGGCTCAGGTAGGGGAAAAGAGGGTCAAATAAGCAAGCTTAGAGGAGGAGGCCGACGTAAAAAAGGAAGCAAGCTTAGACGAGGAGGTAGACGTAAAAAAGGAAGCAAGCTTAGAGGAGGAGGTAGACGTAGAAAAGGAAGCAAGCTTAGAGGAGGAGGTAGACGTAGAAAAGGAAGCAAGCTTAGAGGAGGAGGTAGACGTAGAAAAGGAAGCAAGCTTAGACGAGGAGGTAGACGTAGAGGGAAATGGGGGGTGGCATGGTTAAGGTAAAACAGGTCTGTCAAAGCCTTAAACTCTGACAAGCAACCCAGTGAAGCTGGGAAGATCCTCTGAGAAACTGCATTATTTTTCCTTTTCGTAGATTTAGTTGTTGTTTTTTATGCTAGCATAACTCTTATTTTTTGGCCTTTATAAACAAAATAACTTGCTTTCGAACTTGTCAGTGAGTTAATATGATCATGTCCCACGTCACCTGCTGTTTAAACCTTCAAGGAGCTGCCAGAAAATGTTGGTTTAAAAAAAGAGTAAAATACATTTGAAAATAATAAAAAGAAACAGGACACTAGAAATTAAAAGAATATATCCACTTTAAGAATTTTACAACCTTTTACTGATTTAATGAGCTTTTGTGAAACATTCTTACAGATCTGTGGTAGGAGCAATCGACTTGAAACGTTTGTCTTGAATCATGAATTGGAGTCACAAAACAGGGACTTTGAAGACATTTGACTACTATTTCATTTAGTCAAAGATTAAACATTATCAAAACTTTAATGTTCTGCTCTTCCTGATTAAAGCTTGGCTTGGCATGCATTCTGGTCTCTGTGTCAATTATTTGGAAACTCCTGTGTTATGGTACTATTAGACTTGCTTTGATAAATAAAGGACTGCACAAACTAGAACTTTCTGTACATCCTGAAACCAAATTCCCTGAACTATTGCTCATGACATTTAAAGTTATGTGTTTAATGAACAGAATAGTGCATTGCATATAACATTTAACCATTTTATACATGTTTTCTGTTAAAGCTAGTTTATCAAAATATTACTCCTCAGTCACTACAGTTTGTACTGACATTACTGTTTCACTTTTTATTTCTTTTTTTAGATGGACATTGTTCAGGTGAAATAGGCCAGCTAATCAGTAAAAATGGATAGTCAGACTGCAATGTGATTCAAATGAATTGAATCAATGTCTAAATGCTCTTGATTTAATAATTATGCAGCATTGCTTTTAAAATGCATTAAAGATTTAAATAAATAACACATTTTAAAAAACATGGGATATTTCAGGCCATTTAAAAAATGTCTATATTTTCTCTTTTTTTTCTTCTTTTTTGGCCTCTCTTGACAGTCTATCTGTAAAGAGCTCTTATCTTCTTTTCTAACTGTAGATTTGTCCCTTCTTTTGCTGACACCCTTTCTAGCTCCTTGTTGCTTTCTGAAATTCTTCTCCCATCTTTGTTCCTTTCTTTTAGACACATTGTCTGTAGTTACTATTTAACTTTAGTTCGGTATATATTACATAAGCATGCCTGTTTCACCTTTTTCCCTTCTCAGTGAACACGGGCTCATATGTGCATAATACTCCTATTTATGCTTATGCACACACAAATGTAGAAATCTTTTCAAATCCACACTAATGCGCACTGTCAAAACATCTGATAAAACTCAGCATGTTGCCCGTTTTAACATTTTATCTGGTAAATCGGCCTTGTAACTGAAAATGATTTTTCATAATTTGTCTAGCAAAGCTTCTGATGTTCCCTTTAGGAGGCTTGGATGAAACGATACATGTCGAGCGCTGCCGTCGGAATCTGCAACTACAAGTCCCACAATGCCGTGTTGTACTGCAATTCATGTGACCACGAGAGCAAACATGGCGGAAGTAGACGCGACGAAGTCTCTGAGCAGCTTGTTAAATGGAATCGCACAGAAAGTATATTACAACAACAGCGAGATCACAGAGGAGCTGCTGAAAAGCGAGCTCTACCCCGAGATGTCGCCAGACGAGTTCACAGCTTTGCACGACAAGATGAAAGGCCTTTTAAAGGTAACGCAACACGGCACCCTGCGCTACTGATGATCCTGATGCTGAAGTGGCAGTCGAGACCAAGCAATTCTGCTCTAGCTTTGATTTCACTAATATTCACTTCAGTTTAGGGTTGTGTCTGCGTGATAGTGCATGCTTGTGCCCATCCAGAAATGCACAACACGCAAACAAACGCACATTAACGTGAGAATATCTGTTAAAACGCAACTTGAACATTGTCCGAATGTTTCTCTCGGCCGAACGAAGAAGTCTTCATGAACACGTCTGTCAAATGAACTGTCTTTCTCTTTATGGACGAGTGTCACCATGTTTGGACTCCCAGCATTTAAAGTCAGGACCTGCTGATCCCGCTTTTTGTAGTTTCGATGCTATTTCAGTACTTTGGCCTTGGGTTGCTTCCAGTACAGGTGAAGCAATGATTGAGTCAAATGGGTTACTGGACTCATTGCCAGGAAGAAATTGGAAATTATTATTTTATGTACAAGGCAACATAAGGCTAACCTATGTTGGGGGTAGGGGATGTCAGCTCCTTAACATCTGACAGCATCTTGGACCACAAGTGCTATGTTGTGAATGATGCAATTAATGGTCAGGGTTGATATTTTCACTTGGTGAGGAAAAGCCACACAACTATCAGCCCATCACTTTCATAACTACATGATGCCAAAGACAGCAGCCCTGGTGCATATAAAGCTACACAACTCATCTTTGTAGGAAATTCTGGTGTCAACAATCAGGCAAGAGGCTGACACATAGTAGGTATGTTTCTAAAACAAATTTAGTCGATCTCTTGATGCCCTGATGCAGACTCTTGCAACTTTAAAAAACATAACATTTGATACAGTTGTGGTCAAAATTTCACATACTCTCATCACGGTCATGGTAATTTTCAAAATTTTCAAAAAGAAGAATGTGCAAGAATTTCAGTCTCTAGATGTGCAAAGCTGGTACATACCCTGAAAGACTGGCAGCTGTAATTGCAGCAAAAGGTGGTTCTACAAAGTATCGACTCAGGGGGCTGAATAATTACGCACACCCCACTTTTCAGTTATTTATTTGTAAAAAATGTTTGGAATCATGTTTGATTTTCGTTCCACTTCTCACGTGTACACCACTTTGTGTTGGTCTTTCACGTGGAATTCCAATAAAATTGATTCATGTTTGTGGCTGTAATGTGACAAAATGTGGGAAAGTTCAAGGGGGCCGAATACTTTTGCAAGCCACTGTAACAGCCGTGATAAAATATCTCAAAAAATCTCATAAAAATGCTGTTTAAACAGACTTATTACTTATAACTTTAAATGTTATTATGTCACTCTTTCTTTTTTCTTTTCCTTCTATGTTTTTATCAACGGATTTTTGTTTGACTAGTGTCTTTAAATACATTTAATGTTTTTACTCCATGCTAGGCAGAAATATTCCATTAAATAACAGCTTAACACGTTGTTTTCAGATAAAATAGCTAAATCCTGACTGGACTGTCTTAAATTTAAAAGAATTTAAAACATTTAAAATGTATTATTATTTTTGCAATGTTTAAGGTAAGGGTGACAAACCATTTACTGGTTTGTAATTTTTCCACTGGTTCTTCTCTTTTGTCAATAGGGGGCAGCACTAACATGAATATCCTACTCAGTACCTACAATGCCCAAAATATTTTTTTTTTTGTTGTGGAGGAGTTGGGGGTTTTTTTGTTGTTTTTTTTTTTTTTTTGGAAACAAATAAAGTGCCTGTGAAATGTATTTTTCGGGGCAGATTTGGCCAAACAGGGAAAATACAAATGTCAAAAGTACAGACTGTCTAAATGTATAGAAAGACCGAATACACTGTCCAGTTAAAATGCACCCAAACTTACTTTATTCTTACTTTGGTTACATGGGGCTTCCAACTAAATGTCATGGGGAAAATACTTCTTGTTTTGGAAACAGTAAAGGTAAAAAGAAAGTAAACACTCTTTAAGTTCTAATTTTATATCAAGTCATAATAAAAATAAACTGGTCCTTAAAAAGTCTTAAAATGAAGCAAAGTATTTATTAATATTAGTAGTATTATATAAGTATTAAAGTAAACTGCTTGCCTTTTCATAAAAGCCACCACACGACACTGCTGTACTACAGACTTTAGAGCTCCAGGTTTGTGTTGAATTTCATCGTCCTCTTTTCTGCATCTCTCAGTCCATCGCCACAGCAGACATGGACCATGCCCAGCTGGAGGCCTTCCTCACAGCTAAGACCAAGAAACAAGGTGGTGGTGGCTTGAGCGCTGAACAGGCCGCTGCACTCTCTCGTTTCTGGAAGAGCCAACGAGTTCGAGTTAAGGAAAGTTTGGTGGCTCATAGCCGCTGGGAGCCCAGCCTCAGGGGCCTTTCCTGGAGAGTGGATCTCCAGGCTGCAGCCAGCAGACGGGGAACAGCTCACAGCGGCCCAGTCGCCCTGGTGGAGCTCGAGCTCGGCAGAACAGGACAAGTAAGCTATTGTTCCAGTTTCTTTTTTTCTTTGACACAAACTATCATTCTTAGCTTCCAAGGATGTAGTGAGGTGCTAATTTACGTTCACCTGTTTTCATTTTTATTAAAAATAAATGTGCCACCATAATTAAAACTATAAAGTATCCTAAATGACTTTTCTAATAGTACAATCCCATTATCTCCAAAAGTTGATTCTGTTCATCTGGACGTAGCGTTTTCAGTGGGAGAAACATTTGTCACTCATCCAAGTGACTTCTTCAGTCTCAGCTGACTGCAGGTTTCCCCAATCTTATAAACAGTACATTTGCATAATGACTGAAACCAGCTCACTGAAGGAACAATGGGCTGTGAGGTCAGTTCCTTCCTCGTAATTGTGCAAATTCTCATGACCACTGATCAAAGCCCACTGATCAATGGCCATGAGTACCATTCACAGAGAGTTGGAGAATGGCTGCAATCACAGCATTGTAAGATGGTGAAAGATGTATCCCTAGTGGGCTGGTTTCATGCATCAAGACATACATTCACATTAGAAAAACCAAAACTTTTATATATGCCAATTAATTATGCTTCAGGATTTGAGTTTGTGGATGTTTAACAGTATTTTCTCAAAGCAGAGCTGGAGCACAAATGATCATGTTTTGAAAAGGACATTAGCTCAAGGGGAAAACAGTGAGGGCTATAATATGTTACAAAGGACTGAAACACTATTAAGATGCCTTTAGTAGCCTGAAATCATTAGAGATATAAATATAGGCATACTGAGTCTCAGACGCCACACAGAAAGACTCTAGACTGGATTCAAACCCAGGAACTTCTTGTTGTGGGGTATGGTACTAACCACCGCACTGCTTCTTTACTGCAGCACTCCACACATTTATGAGTTTATTGCTAGCAGTTCAAATGGACGTGTAAGCGCATTTACACAACATAAAGCCAGAGGAGAGTCATGAATTGTTTTGCCCTTTCGATATGGGTGGGACGTGACTATACTCTGTCCAGTAGAGTTTGTCATTTACTGTTATGCAACATCAACTCTAAGTACCCATTTATGATCTGACTGATATCCATTCCATAACTGGTTCTGTAACCTTTGGGGTGAAACGGAGAGGCCATTATGGAACTAACCACACGGTGGTGTCATCCTGTCTAATTAACTACTGCTGAAAGAGCAGGTTTCAGTGTGGCCGTGCTGGATCGCTTTAGTGAGCCTCAGTCCCATGAGAGGTTTAAATTTACTCTGTGCCCTGAACAGTTTTAGAGCTGAAAAAAAGTTCTGTAAAATTGGTAATATTAGCTTACTTTTGTAGTGTATTCAAATGTATATTCAGATTTAGGAAAAGGAGCATTGCCTTCTCCTTTAAATATTGGATCACTGTTGGATATTTGCTTTTTAAACAATTCAATATTGTAATAATAGAAAAAAATCCCAAATCTATACTGCCACAGGCACTTCTACCACTACACAAAGAGACTGTAAAGAATTTGGATCATGTCTATGGCTTTGATTTTTTGCCTATGATTGATTTAAGCTGTTGTTGCTTTGTGAAGAAATCCATTTGTCAGTAAAAGTCATAGGAAATCACATTTACGTTGCTATGAGCCCACATGACCATAGCAACGTGTGTGTGTATGTGTGTAATCAGCAATGTCCAGACTACCAGGATTTCTGGTCCTCTGAGTTTCTGCAACATATACATTATATACTGCATGTATATACATGCAGCTGCATTTTTACGTGCAGCTATGATTCTTCTACCTGCAAGAACTATTCCTGTTTTATCATGAAGTACCCTTGTAGTTCTAGTTCTTGTCACATTTGGAACCAAACTAGGTATGATATATGTCCTCATTGCTTTAGCACCATAGAAAGCTGATATTAATGTGTAGAGTTGATGCTGGTGTCATTTCCTATGACTTGCTGTCTGATTTAGAATGCATAATGACCTGACAGGAAGTGGATCAGTCAACCATGGTGTAAATGCCAAAGCCTGCATGACTGTTTTTCATGTATTTTGGATACAGAATGAAACCTAGTTTAAGATGGCTTAATGTGCTATACCGCTGAGCAGCTGCTGGCACTGAGGAGTCTATTCAATTTGGTGTATTTTTTTCTGCAGGTTCCTAAGCTCAGAGAAAGTAGATCGGCAGACCAGAGCAGCACACACTCTCAATGTGCACAATGCCACTGAACTACTGTTCAGCAGTGTTATTGCCCCATTCAAGTCAATTTAAATGTAGCTAATAAAAGCTCAAAGGCTGAGGAAGAAGGTGGAGGAGACTGGTAACTGGTGAAATGAATTGCTAAGGTGTCTTTCAAGTCTTGAATCCCAGAAAAGGCCTAATGATGCCCATCATCACTGCAGAATCCCCTGTTTTTCTTCAGCTTCACACTAGGAAGTTTTTCCATTTTTAGCTGCAATCACTGAATGATGTGCAGGGAATATTATATTGCTTCCTTCAATAATTATTTATTGATTAAGAAGTAGACTGAATCGTTGTTTTGGAAAATAATATTTAAATTCTTTTTGGAAATATCATTAGTTGCTGACCCATTATGTTCAACCCGTTCACCGGCCTCTAACACCTCCGTTCTTTTGTCTTTCTCAGGACTCAGAGTTTGTGTGTCTGGAGTTTGATGAAACCAAAGTCAATCAAGTGTTGAAGAAGATGGCTGACATCCAGGAGAGCATCGACAGAATTGTTCACAGTACCTGAAAGCACTTCCTGAAAGTTTATCTCAAACAGCAGAGACAGAAAGATAACTGTGACTAAGAGCGCAATGTTGAGGCATAGTTTTTCCACTCACAGATTTATCAGAAATGAAAGTGGCGTGTACGTGTACAGATATACACACCACTATCAATTCTAGTAGATAATACTTGTGGTCGTCCTCTGAGAATAAGTGGTCATTAAAGAAGAACTATTCCTCTTTTTGCAATATAGTTTGCAAAGCTTTGGGATTCTGGGATTATGAGAAATAAGAAATGCGATGAAACTAAAGTGAACAAAAGCAATGTATTACAATATAATTGTAGATATTGTAAAACTAAATAAGAAGTATCCCACGTGTAATTGTTTTTTTATTATTATTAAAAAGCACAGAAAGATTAAGTTGTTTTTTTGTTTGTTTTTACTATTTATATATATTTTTTTATCTCTATCTCCTTCAGCATCACCTTCATGGCCATGGTGTTGGATAAAACTGTGTTTAAACTACATGTGAAGTAATAATTGGAAACTCTTTCAACTGTCTACAGCCTGACAAAACGAAATCAGAAATGTGCAAATTTCATTAGACAGATTCAGTTGTCAAATAAGGATATTATTACATTCAGTTGTTTGTATGAACATGCTAACTGTATCTGGTAGCAAGGAGCGTATTTCCCAAACAGTAATTAGCTAAAAAAAAATTATAACTAATGCTAATCGTGACATCTTCAGTTAAAATGACTAAAGTAGATTTTTAATTGATGTAAAATAAATTACATGGGGTGTATCCTACCAGTGACTGGACAAAGCTGGACTGAAAGATAGCACAGAGGCACTGATCATGGCAGCACAAGAACAAGCTCTGAGCACAAGATCCATAGAGGCTGGGGTCCATCACACCAGGCAAGACCCCAGGTGCAGGCTGTGTAAAGATGCCCCTGAGACAATCCAGCACATAACAGCAGGGGGTAAGATGCTAGCAGGCAGGGCATACATGGAACGCCATAATCTAGTGGGCGGCATAGTGTACAGGAACATCTGTGGGACATCCAGGTACAGACGGACATAAATGGTGGTGGCTAACCAACTGGACATAGTAGTGGTAGACAAGCAAAGGAAGACGGCTGTAGTGATGGATGTAGCGATACCGAACGACAGCAACATCAGGAAGAAGGAACATGAGAAGCTGGAGAAGTACCAGGGTCTCAGAGAAGATATGGAAGGTGAAGATAACAGTGGTCCCAGTGGTAATCGGAGCACTAGGTGCAGTGACCCCCGAGCTCCCAGGCCTCTGGTAGAGGACCCAAGCTTGAAGAACAAAGACTAATATATATATACACACACACACAAACACACAAATATGGATAGTAATCAGGCTCTTATCATATGATGTTAGGTAAGCACAGTAAGCACAGAACAGTCCAAAGGTAAAAGGAGGAAGTCTATGTTACACAGATAAGCACTGCACAATTGTTTTTCCTCAAGCATATAAAAGAAGTTTAGGTTACTTTAAGGCAGTGGTAATAAACTTCAGCCCCGTACATTCTTGGTGTTTCATTAACTCTCAAGAGGAAAAAAAACCTTCAGAATGTCAGTGCAGGGCAGCTGTGGCTACAACTGTAGCTGCCTCCACCAGTGTGTGAATGCGAGAGTGAATGAATAGTGGCATTGTAAAGCGCTATATAAATCCAATCCATTATTATTATTATTATTATTATTAGTGCTTGATTTCCAGTGGCACATCAAAACTGTAATACAAAAATTCAAATCTTAATGCAGGGATAAGGAGAAAAGACTGTTCGTTTCATTTGGTGTGTTTAAAATAACAACGTCATGCTGCAATTCAACCTTTGGTACAGTACTTAATATAGTTTTATACATATTTAAATGTAAACCTGGAGACCTTACATCTTTAAAGACATGTAACATTAAATCATTATACTTTTCTGACGTCTTTTGACCTTTCATTTAGTCCTAAACAGTGTTCTTGACATTATACTACTGTTGCTGCTGCACCACATGTAGTTCTGTAGGATGGATCTGAGACAGCATAAAAGAAGTCTTAACTTGATTCTCCATCTTGCATCAGTCCTAACTATTCAGATGTAATTATTGTGTTTTTAACTGCAGTAACACCAAAAAGCTAGCATTCACATTTTCACAGCAACCACCTCTAGACAATCCATAGTTTAGAGAAAGGCTAGTAAGACTACTAAAAGTCCAACTTAGTATGGCCTGGCCTGGACAATGATTTTTACCAAGTGGTTATTATCCTCATAATAAATGTGAACTGGTGAAATAGTCTGGTTTTTTGACTGACATGACATTATAACAGTATAAAGTAGCTTTAAAGCAATCCATACTGTATATAGTATTTTGGAAGATTCTTTCTAAAATGTCTCGAGGATCCCTGAACCAAAGATAGAGATGGCCAAAGCAAAGATTTGGACCAAAACAAATGAAAAAAATCACTTATTAAAAACTTTCACGTTGATCTTGCAAGTTGGTTCATATATATATATATATATATATACATATATATATATATATACATATATATATATATATATATATATATATATATATATATATATATATATATACATGTGTAACGTTTAAAGAAAACAAACAAAAAAAAGCTGTAACAATGAAACTCGAATACCGTGGCGTGAATATGAAAAAAGATGCTGTTTGAAACAGTTGTTGTATTCTAGATTCCATAAAGAACGTGTGTTGTTTGAACAGTCAGCTGTTGATCAGGGGAAACCATTCAAGTGGTTCGAGTGCAAGAAATCTGCTCCTTTATTAGGAAATTGTTAATTTTATTTTCTTTGGTGTGTCTTTTTTGGGATCAAGGTGACAGAGGAAAAGGTGAACTATGCTGATGTTAAATCTGAGCGACACAGGAAGCATTTCATCTATAAATCAGAATCTGGAGGATTTTTATGCTTTATATATATGTATATATATATATATATATATATATATATATATATATATATATATATATATATATGTATATATGTATGTATATATGTATGTATATATATTTTTTTAATTTAGGTCTGTTTTGCCAGACTTGGCCTCAGAACAGCAACCAACAACCAGTGGTGAATCAAATCTTTTGTCGAGGGTAAGCACGGCCTAAACTTGTATGATTTTTGATTTGCATATACTTTTGTTTCCATCAATATTTCCCAAATGCAATTGCCGGGAATATGAATTTCCCTCATATTCCCGGCACTGAAACATTTTAAGTACTAACTGAACTGCCGGATAGTCTGTTGAGCCTGGGGACCCGAAGCCTCATATCCAGCCTCTTGAGCACGCTCTTGAAATTAGGGAGGAGTCACTACCGGCAACACACAGGAAGGACGGACGCTTCTAGTATTAGCCTTGTTGAGGATGGTACAAAGGAGATATTTGCGAGGTTTGATCATCTCTGATAATTTACGAAGCGCCCGATTCGCAGATTTTAAAGGAGATTCTGAAACGCCGAGATGTGTAAAACGCGTTCCCTCTGCGGGATGAGGACGGTGCAGGTGCCGAAGCAGTAGCCTGATGATAGAGCGAATCTGAAAGGTATGTGTGTTACTAATTTAAATAGCTGCCAGAAATTTCCAGTCTTATGCGGCATGAGAGGACAGTTGTGCGCTCTTCAAGATAATATCTGCGGTCTAAAAGTAGGAATTAAAATAAAAGTGTCGTGAACTTTTCTTTTTGTTTTCTTTTGGTTTTTGCATTTTTGTTTTTCGAGCAGTAATCCTATAAACCTTAGGTGGACAGATGTGTTTAAAAAATTGCACATTATGGTCATTCTCAACACATCATAAGTTCTAATTAAGATAATTGCATTTAATTGTTTTTAACACAAAACCAGGAGACGGCATGGTGGTGTCAGGGAAAAATTTAGCTTGGCAGGGTCAGATGGTAGTCTGAAATGAAGGCAGATATAAGGATTAAGTTGAAGAAAGAAGAATATTGCGCAGAGTTCAGGGAAGACTTGAAACAGGCTCTGTTAGGGAAAAGTTACCTGATGACTGGGAAAGTACAGCTGAATTAGCAGCTAAGAAGGTATTTATCCTTTGGACAGAGGAAAGAGCACAAACAGACTTAGTGGCGGAATGAAGTACAGGGAAGTATTTAAAGGAAGAGTTTAGCAACAAAAAAGTGGGAAAACTATGTAAGTGGAAAGGTTATTGGGACGCTAGGCACACAGCAAAGGGAGAGGTGGCAAAGGAGAAGGCTCATACTGAGTTCGGTGTGAGACTGAACACTAATGAAGAAGAAAAGGACTTATTGATTTTTTTAGACAGCGAGGTTGGGCTGGGACGGATGTGCAACAGGTTGGGGTGTTCCAAAAAGTTGATTCTGTTCATCTGGACGTAGCGTTTTCAGTGGGAGAAGTGTTTCATCACTCATTTCATGATGATGGATTTCCTCGCCTGTATGAATGAGAATGTACCAAGACAGGTTAAAGTGATTAAGGACAGGAATGGAAATGTGCTAACAAGTAAAGCAAGTGTACTGAGAAGATGGAAGGAGTAATTTGAAGACTTCCTGAATAAAGAAAATTAGAAAGGGTGATGTGCAGAGCTGTAGCAACTTCAGAGCCAAACCATGAAACTAAAGGAAGGGGTTGTTAAGGAGAGAGTTGATGATCAGCGAGCAGCCGTATGGTTTCCCCTTTTGTTTGCTATGGTGATGGACAGACTAGACGTCCTAAAGCCATCTACAGACTACCGTCTGATGCTGCCAAGCTACAATTTTTGCAGCAGATGAGGTCAGACACCGTAGACTCCGTAGACTGTGATGTTTACACTGCGATCTGTAGTGAGAGTAGAGAGCTGTCAGAGGTTAGGTTGGAGAGGTTGAGCTGGAAAAATGAAGCCACTAGAAGCAAGACAGACAACAAGTACCTGAATGAGATGGAAACAGGTCTGACAAGGAAGTTGTAAGGAGTAGAGCAAGTGAAGATTGATGAGAAGATTTCTAATATTGATCCAAAGATCAATATTAGAAATGAATATATCAGAGGGACAGCTCAGGCCAGGCATTTGAGACAAAGTTAGAGAGGCAAGTTTGACACGTACAGTGGCGTGACAGTGGATATATTGAATCAGGGACGTTAAATATGGAGCTGCAAGGCAGGAGAAGAGGAGAGAGACCACAGAGAGCATTCATGGATGTACTGAAAGAGGACATACAGAGGACTGGTGCGGCAGAGCAGGATGCTATGAATAGGGTGAAATGGAGGCAGATGTTCCAGTAAAGGGAGCCGAATTAAATATTTCCACAAGCTTTGTTAAAAATAGCACCGATGTGTCACTTTTACTTTTAAAAGTAAAATTTTAGCAAAATAAACTGCATTACAGTAAGATGAATGATTCGAATTTTTAAAGAGTCTCTTATCTTGTTTATTTTCAAATAAAAGCCTTTTATATATTTTATTAAAATGATCTGAAGATAGGAGCATATTGATTGCAGCCTATAATTAGTGAAATGAGGAATGCTTTCATTTTGCTCTTCGCCTATTGGTTGAGAAGCTTGTATTTAAATAATACATAAATAAAATAGGTGCTGTTGCAGCACTAAACATTGCACAATGAAAGTGGGAAGAGCAAAAAGGTTAGAAGGGGCCCAATGCTCCACACCTCTACAAGAGATTAGTGAGGAGGAATGATCAGGAAAGAATAATGAGTTTTCGCATCTTTATAGACCGGACCAGCTACAAAACAGCATTTTAATCCTAAACACCAGGAAAAAGGATAGGGACTATTTTCAAATTGTTCCAATAGCTTGCAATTTATTTATTTATTTTACCAGTATTAAAGTAATAACATCATTATCAGTCAAATTAGTAAGATCGATCTGGATTTTCACCATATTCATCAAATAAGTTTATCTTACTTGAAGGATTTTGTGAATAATTAAGCTCCCACATGAACATACCCGACAGGTTGCACCCTCATTATCAGCTGTAAGCTGTAAATCAGGTTTGACTTCAAATGAACTTTAACAGACTGTGCGTTAGCTGTTTTGTTTTTGTTTGTTTGTTTTCCCAGTGTGATGAGCGTACACAGATGCATGCAGGTTTATTTACTACTTGAGTCTCTTATTAAAAACTCCAGCACTGAGATAACCATAAACATTGACTGTTAGATCAGTTATCTGAGTAATGCATGTTTATCCATATATAAGCTTTGTAAAAGTTGAAAAACACAACCTACCAAATATATACTGTAGGCGTACTACTACCAGAGAAACAGTGACATCAAGTGGTACGTATGTAAATTTTATTTATGAGCAGGCAGTACACAGATTGGTGTCATGTGCACTGCTGAATTGAAAATGTGTGACTCCTGTCTGTCAAGATGAGCGGAAAAATGTTCGCAGGCCATTCCTCGAGGATTAGGAATGAAAATGGAGCTTTGTGTGCAGCCAGTCACAGCTCTAAAACAAAACCAGGGGAAATTAAGCTCGCCACTGGCCTGCTGTCACAGATTTGTTCAGTTTTACTCCTGTTAGCGCCTTCAGGCTCAACTTAATAGTCTCCATGTTTCCAAGTGCTCCTTTGTATCCTGGCTTTGTTGTAAGTTTGCCTGTAATGCAATGACACTGCAGATGTTTTTTTTCCTCTATCTTTTTGAAAACAGAATATCTTTTCTCATGTCTAGATGCAGAGGGGAGGCAGCGTGGCTCTATGTCGCCATAAAATAAAGGCTTTCTGCTACATGATGATGCTTAACGTCTTCATCTGTGTCGTGATAAGCGTGTCATGGAACCTTGGACACAAGAGAAGTGGCCATCACAAAGTTCACATCCCATCCAAGAGGTTTTGGAGTAAACACATACTGAATGAAACCTTCTGGAACAAGGAGCAGCAACGCTTGGACTTCATTTACAACCCCAACTTTAACTCTGTATTCTCCAGCACGTCACGCAACACACTGCCAGATTGGCTCAATGACACTGGACCTCTGGACCCGTGTGAACCGGACTACAGAGTGCCCAGGCGTATCTTTGACTACAACTCCCTACCAAAGCAATTCCAGGACTTTCTTTTGTACATGCGTTGTAGGACATACCCTATGTTAATAAATCAGCCCCATGTTTGTAGTGAAAAACCTTTCCTACTGCTGGTTGTCAAGTCCTTGATCTCTCATTTTGAAAGGCGGCAGACCATTCGTGAAACTTGGGGACAAGCAGGAGTCTTAGCCAACCAGACTGTGGTAACAGTGTTCCTGCTAGGCAACGTCTTGTCGTCAGACCACTTCCCAGACTTGCAGGAGTTACTGAGTCATGAGGCAAAGCTTCACAAAGACATACTTCAATGGGACTACAGAGACAGCTTCTTAAACCTAACTCTGAAAGAGGTCCTCTTTCTGGAGTGGTTTACCAAACACTGTCCTCAAGCTCGGTTTGTTCTTAAGGGCGACGACGACGTCTTTGTGAACACCTTAAGAATTGTTAACTATCTGGAAGGCCTGCCAGAGGGTGAGTCCAAGGATTTGTTCATAGGCGATGTTATAATAAATGCTGGGCCACACAGAGACAAGAAACTTAAATACTTTATCCCAGAGAGTGTGTTTGTGGGTAACTATCCTCCCTATGCTGGCGGGGGAGGATATCTGTACTCTGGGGAGTTGGCGATACGCCTACACAATGTATCTCAGCAAGTAGTGCTGTTTCCCATTGATGATGTATATACTGGGATGTGTCTCAAGAAGCTGGGTCTTGTTCCTGAGAACCACAATGGCTTCAAGACATTTGACATTGAAAAGAAGTATAAAGACAATCCTTGTATCCACAGGAACTTGATGCTGGTTCACAGCCGAACTCCACAGGAGATGTTAACGATTTGGCCCTTCATTGTCCAACCTGAGCTGGACTGCCAGTGAAAGCTTTATTAATGGCTGTTTGCAATACTGAGTTCGTCAGTCATTTTCAATCCTTCCTGTCAATGGAAAATTGTACTTAGTAGTCAGTATAGTCTTTTAATTATATAAGTTTGCATATGGTAGAATACTGCATGTAATCATTTGTGTTTAGAAGTATATAGTTGGTGGCATATTGAAAGAATGTCTCATCCTAGGAAGTCTGTAACAACAGTGTGTACTTTCCAGGGTGTTCTGGCATTCACCCCCACATCCTAGGAGCATGGGAAAGGTCGTACCTTGTCTTATTGTTTTACGGTAGGATAAACGTAGCTATGTCAGTTTTAGTCTAAGTGCCTTTTTTACATATAGATGAACTGTTGGATTTTCCAGACCAGCAGGTTAAGGGAAGTTGTTTATGGGGACACACACACACACACACACACACACACACACACACACACACACACACACACACACACACACACACACACACACACACACACATACTTATACACCTCCACATTCCAATGTATGGAACAACGCCCAATGAAGTATATAAATAAAGACCAGGGCAGTCCTCAGTGCGAATCTTGGAGCCTCACTCTGTGTGTGTGAGCTCCGAGGCTGCCCTTGCTAGCAAGAAAATCTGTGTGTTTCTCCTCTCTGATTCTCTGCTGAAGAAGTGTTTTAGGATATATCTCTTAACACTTCCATTCTATATTTTTCAAATCAAAGTTCAACAGGGTTGCTACTTTTTATTTACAGGATATGTGTTGCCTTTTACTGTTTATTTTTATATGGAGCATTTTTTTTCTGAATCTTTAGTGTTCTGTTGAAAGAGACATTTGATTCTCATCTGATGCATTTTTAAAATTTGAGGCATTCAGTATGTTTAAAAACACAATAAAGGCTTTGAGAACTAACATGAAGTAAAAATGAGCATCCTGAAAATGAATGATTTTGAATGATGTTAGTACATTTTCCTGATTGCATTAGTAATAATATATAAAATCATTTCTGTTCATTTAATGACATGTATGTCTGTTCCATTCACAGATGACTCTTTGTGAAGCTTTGCCCCCAACATTGTTTTAATCATTAAAAAATTACAGTGTCTCTGAATTTTGTATGCTTCCTCAAGATGCAGCAAATTTATACAAAATAACGTATTTTATGTCAACAGTATAAAGGGCATACATTAACCTCACTCGACTAAAGTTAAAACAGATGTAATCTAAAAAAAGTCCAAAGATATTAAAGATATTAAATTAGCTTCACAAGCAAGTTCAACATAGTGAGGCTTTCTTTGCATTAGCTGTCTTGACAGATCCTGAAAAGTATCAGATTTCTTTGGTAGCTCAGGCTTTCTGCTTCAGGCTCTGGGCACATACATGAAAGGAGCCATTTGATGTGTCATTTGACTCTTCTTCCACAAAAAATGTATCAGATGAGAATGGTAAATGGAGTGGTTCTTATATAGCGCTTTTCTACTCATCTGAGCACTCAAAGCGCTTTACACAACTTGTGCATTCACCCATATCTTACTAAGTGCTTCATAGCTAACATTCACACATCCATACTCCGATGGATGCATCGGAGAGCATCTTGCCCAAGGATATTTGGCATGTAGACTAGGGGAAGCCAGGAATCGAACCACCAACCTTCCGATCATGGATGACCTGCTCTACCGCCTCTACAGCCTTTCAACATGAGTGACAGAGAACACTAAAGATTCAGAAAAAAATGCTGCGTATAATATAAACAGTAAAATGCAACACATATGCTGTAAATAAAATACAAGAGTAATGTGCTGTTTTGTCGCTGATCCAGGTGACTTGTTTTAGCTTGAGTTATATTTATTTTACCGCTCTGTGTGCTCTTGGTGTTGCTCTTTATTTCTAACACAACTTCTAACAGCTTTGTATTTGAACTCTGAAACTTTGATACATTTAATCAGTAAATGTTACTCAGTGTGTTCAGGTCTGATACTCTTCTGTAGCCTAATAAAGAAGACATTTAGTTTGTAGTCAGATGAAAGTGAAATAAATGTTATTGATTGGACATTATTGACCATAAATCATCTACAAATGCAACAATTCAATTTTCTAATCTATGTTTTATTAGCTGCATTAAAACAATGTTAAAGAGACTAGGCAAACAGGCAAACTTGGCAATTGAATACATGCATTACACATGACACACCGTTTGCACTGCTGTAATTTCACAACTGGGCTTCATTTAGTGATGTGAGTAAAGTGAGGTTAAACAGTTTGCATATACAGATACCTTCAGCAGAGAATCTATAAAAGACAAAAAACATTCTTTAAATAAAAGTATTATTGATCATGTGATGCTTCCCGCCAAATTTAAACTGAAATTCAGAACTTAACCTGGAACCTGGTGTTAGTTATGTGGTAAGTATATGTTACCATGGTGATTTATGCAGGCAAAAAGAAAGCCACCTTCATAACAAAGAACACTCTTACTATAAGCTCAACATAGCTCACTACTTTGTTAGTATTTGTTGTTTAATGGATGTGTTTGCTGGTAAACAGTCCAGCTGTTATTTCTGTTTTTATCCCACTTTTATTTGGTCAAATCCAAATCTTCACCACTTGCAAATAAAATGAACAAAAGCAGGTAACTCAATAAGCTAATAGAGCTTGAGCATCAAACTGTGGCTGAACGTTTGCACAATGTATATAAAATTTAGAGCTACATTATTAGATTTGCAGATGGCGCTACATTTAGTAGATGAAATAATAGATCAGACAATGTCTGAATATCACTGCTATTACTCCAATATAACAGCCGTGCCACAAAAAAGAAACAAAAAAGATGATTATCAGGCGCATGTTTGCTTTTACATTTTCTTCTTAATACGCATTTTCACTTTTCACACATCTGAAGGCTCTTATAATTCAAAGCATCATAAAAACATGGATAGAAACACCAGGAAAAATATAAGCAGGAGTCTTATTTTTAATATCACTGCATTTTAAATGCATTGCTCCTCAGCCTTAACTGACGTGACTAAGTTAAAGAAATGAAATAAAAGTTAAAGTGATCCGACACTGGGTTTTGCTGTGAATTCGGGTTTATCTGACAGAAACATGACACATATTTTCACAGACTTCCATAATTCAATTTATGAAATTCTATTTTAACTGTTTTTCTTGCTTATTTGTCTGTGTGTATTTGAATAAGCAGTAAAGTGAGTTTGGCTCATATGTAACAATTTTCCATGGTTGACTGAATAAGGATTAAGTTTTGTTGACATTGTTTTAGCCATTACCCCCACCCATCTGCTCCTCACTCTCAATAAATGAAAACTGTCTCTTGTTATTGTGTGTTGTTGTGGTAAATTTTAAACTAATCTGTATTTGAATGTCCGACAATAAAGTGTTCTAATCTCATAAATTATAACATGTGATTTTTGGTATTATTTTTTTGCCTGGAAAAAATTAAAATAAATAGTTTATGAAACTCAAACACAGCAAACATCTGTAGCAGATAAAACCTAAACCCCTAAATAAAATAGGTGCAGTGTCTTCAGCTTTGTCTTTGAAGCAGAAAGCACCAGCCCAATAATAAATATTACAGTGCCCTCTGCTGGATAAAATGGATATTACTAGCCAGTAAAAGGAAACTTAATCAACTAACTGATGCAATTCACCTGCAGAGACAGGAAAGGAAATAGCCGTTGAACTGAATCTGAGAGGATCAGATTGACTTTGTTGCTTCCCAAATTTCAGTAATTTAACTGCATACGAAAATGAAACAAACAGCCGTCATAAACATCAAGTGTGTGCTGCTCATTTTTTTGTTGACATTTGACTGTAATGCACAGGTGAGTTATTGTGCCTCACTGATAACCTCTTTCGGATTTGTGTTAACAGTTTAATTGTGTATTTCTTTCTGTCTTTAGGTGAATGAAGAAGACACTGAGCAGCCTCCAGGTGAGTCTGCAAATGTTTAACTTGGGATTTTATATGTTTATATGTTATTTTGTAAGTCTAAACGTTTCAGCCTGTGCTAACAAACTGATTTTAGTTTCATAAAACCTGATCACCAACACACATGCAAACTTTCTTATGAAATCTGACCATTATATTTGAGCTAATTGGATTCTAAATAAACTGTACCTCATTTTGGTAGTTTGACATCGCCCATATGGATTTATGGGAGAGCCTTTCCTTATACAGGTTAATATTTGATTGTTTTTATTCAGTGTGAAAGTGAATGATGTTAGTATATTTTCCTGATTTTAAAATATGCATAACTATATGTTGATTATATACAGTACTGAAATCAGCACCTGCCAACTAGGTTGAAAAGTGAATTGCATTAGTAATAATATATAAAACCCTTTCGGTTCATTTAATGACATGTCTGTCTGTTCCATTCACAGAAGACTCTGGGGCTGAAAACACTTTCTTTGCCTTGCGGAGTTGTCACCGGTTGCTGTACAGTGACAGTGGTGAGTTTTTCTCGCCGGACTACCTATGCTCCAATCCTCCCCTGTGGTGCAACTGGACAATCCAGGTGGATCCGAGTAAAAGGATTCATCTCTACCTGGAGGATTTGACCCCTGATGACATCTGTAACCTCAAACAGGACCAAATCCACATTGACGAGCCAGTGGGAGATTTAGCGGGACACAAAGTCTTACAGAAGTGCTGGCAAGAGGCCAAATACACCTCCTCCTCCAATATTCTGTATGTAGTGCTGCTGATTAGTGGCTGGCCCAACCCCCTGTACAGGGGCTTTTATGGTCGCTACCAGGCATTTGGATCGCCAGTCATTTATAACCCAGGGGAAGGCTTAACAGAGACAAGCAATGAGTCAGAGACATCTCCTGGGCTGATGGACTTCAGTGAATCTGGACCAGGTACAAAGAGGGATGGTTATGATGAGGAAAAATTAGCAAGGATGACTGAGCTACCCATGGAGCCCAAGATGCCTGCAGACACAAACACTTGGGTGAGTGGACACAGTGTTAGTCTTAGACGCCTTACACTGCCTGGCAATATTTCTAACACTGGCAAAAGCTGCATATTCACTATTAAATTTAAGAATGGGTAAAAAGTGTCAATGTTAACGCATCATCACGATTAACGCAATTAAAAGTTTTAACCCATAGGGAGCACACACTGGACAAACTGCCCGAAATGCGTTGACAGAGACATTTCAGGAATTTTGAGTCATTCTGATCTCCAGATGGGTTAATTGCCTTAAAAATTGTAATCTTGTAAATTGTGATGATGGATTAATTGGCGTCAATGTTGACAGCCCTAGTAAAATTACTGTTTAATGTTAAAGATTTCACTCACTGATTAAAAACATGTAGAAAAAAGTTTAGCAACTTCTTTCAGTTCCTCTGCAGTGTAAATCATTTAGGCTTTTTTCTGCACTTTGTTTTGATTTTCTCTTTAATAAATTAACTTTCTAAAATATTTTTCTTTTAAATGTCACATTTTATGTCATATTTCATACATTAAGTGAGGTCGCGTGATTACTGTGTGAGTTAGCATTAAAAAAAATCAAGGCTACATAGTTTTCTTTTATTTTCCCATCATTCATATAATCTATGTAGCTCAAGTAACAGTGACATAGCTGTTTGGTTAATTGTAATGTGACAACTGAATTTAATACAATACTGAATTACGCATAAATGTAATATGATTACAATAAGATCCAACATACATTACTTAATCACCAAATTGTCATACTGGATACCGCTCAGGAACTTAAAACATTAATGGTAATGACCCTATATGTCAAAAGGAAACCCAGAGAAGTATAAACATGATAAAGACCAAGTAATCTTGCAAAAATCTGCAGTACTTGTTTTTTATTTTGCTTGTAAATTCCAGAAAACATTGTAAAACTCTTCGTCGTCTGTCCTTCTTCAGGTGGATAAAAACAACCCTCTGTCCTTGGCTGGGAACTACACGACCATGCCAACTGCATCAGTGTCCACCCAAAGGACCTTCAGATCAGGGAGAGGTATCACTCGCACCCAACTGGAAGTCACCACTGACACTACAACAGCAAAACAAATGAATGAGGAGGAATCTACTGTTGCAGAGGATGAGACCACAACTCTGAGCTGGACAGTGAAGGAGAACATAACAGAGGTCAGTCAGACCTCAGTCCAGCTTTCCCCGTCCTCTGACAGACAAGAAATACAGCACACTGATCAGACTCATCCTCAGCCTAACGTGGTGGAGCCGCTGTCGGACCACAGAGGGAACTGTGAGTACATTTGAACACAGACACTCTCCTGGATCTTTCAGGTACTCGTCTTTTTTGGATTGATTAACTGTAATTATATCGCTTGATATAGATATGTTTAGTTCTTTGAAATGAGATCATGATCAACCAAATTCTCAGTGAACATCTTCAGGTTAAACAGCTATTAAAATTTGAACTTGCTCTTTGATTTTCTAAAAGAGCTATACATGATACATACATGAGTAAAAATAAGTTCCACATGTTAAATGTTTTTCTGTTATAACCTTGTAATTAAGGCCCCTTTAACCCAAACACAAGAATACACTGTATCCAGAAAGTATTGCCAGTGCTTCACTTGTTCAACATTTTGTGTGTTATAGCCAAAATGGGATTGATTCATTTTCACCTCAAAGTTCTACACACACCACAAAACAAGACAATGACAAAGTGAAAAACTTGAAATTCTTACACTTTAATAAAAAAAATGAAAAACAAAAATAGAACATGTAGATAAATATTTATAGCCTTTGTAATGACACTCATAGGTGAGCTCAGTTACCTGTGGTAAATTTAGTTGATTGTACTTGATCTGAAAAGAAACTATATAGTTGATTTTATACTTTCATGATTTTTCCCTCTTATTTCTAAATTTTATTTTGCCATGTTTTATTATATTGTATTGCTGTTATTGTTTGTGCTATTGTAAGGTGACCTTGAGGGTCTTAAAGGCGCCTATAAATAAAATTTATTATAATTATTATTATTATTACAGTGCATGCGAAAGAATATGTCAAAATGTGGAATAAGTGATGCACTCTAGATACTTTTAGATGTACTATAAAGAAATGGGTTTTTTTGCCAAACAAAAGCACACAGATAACATAATTCAACACCACTCGACCAAATAGATTAAGTGTAGATAAACACTGGATTACACAACTGGTTCATTCGTGGGAAGTCGGAGAGGGGTTTGGTTTTGTGTTTTTATTGTCTGGTTTTTGTTTTGTTTTTTGTCCCTCATAGCAAACATGAAAAATGACTCAGAAATTCAACATTTTCCTGGTGGTGAGTATTGAACAAGAATGTCTTATTTATTTATTTTCTGAAGTGTGGGTTCTCTTTTTATCTGGCTAAATTGCCATTGTACCTTATGCTGAACACACAGTCTGGTCATGAGCAGGATTTTAAAAATGTCTTATAGATAGATTTACTCGTTAAAAAAAAATGAGTAAAATGCACCCGCAGGTGGTCTATCCTTTAAGCTAGGGTCCTCTACCAGAGGCCTGCGAGCTTGAGGGTCCTGTGCAGTATCTTTGCTATTTATATGACTGCGCTGTTCTGAAAATAGTTCTCAGATGTTATTCCTCGGATCTGCTGGAGCGAATCACTTAGCTTGGGAGTCACTGCACCAAGTGCACCGATTACCACTGGGACCACTGTTACCTTCATCCTCCAGATCTTCTCGAGCTCTTCATTGAGCCCTTGGTACCTTTCATGTTCCTTCTTCCTGATGTTGCTGTCATTTGGTATCGCTACATCTATAACTACGGTCATCTTCCTCTGCTTGTCCACCACTACTATGCCCAGTTCATCAGCCATCACCAGCTTTTTTTATATAAGTCCCACAGGATCTTGGCTCACTCATTGTTGACCACCCTAGGGGCTTCTCCTATTTTGACCTTGGGACTTTCAGGCTGGCACAGATGTTCCTGTATACTATGCTGCCCACTCGGTTGTGGCGCACCCTGCTGTTATGTGTTGGGGCATCTTTGCTTTGGCTGCATCTGGGATCTTGCCCTGTGTGGTAGACCCCCACCTCTCTTGTACTTAGGGCTTGTTCCTGTGCTGCCCTGATTAGAGCCTGTGTGCTGTCTTTCACTCCAGCTTTGTCCAGCTTCTGGTAGGATTTCTGGATATCAGCCACTTCCTCTATCTATACCAGGGGTCAGCAACCTTTTACACCCAAAGAGCCACTTGGACCCGGTTTCCACGCAAAAGAAAACACTGGGAGCCGCAAATACTTTTTGAAATCTAAAATGAAGATAACACTGTATATATTGGTTTTTTTTTTTTTACCTTTATGCTTTGTGTGAACAACTTAAGTAAAGTTTATTTATTAAGCGCTTTTCACAGACAGGCTGTCACAAAGCGCTGTACACAAATATTAAAATAAACAATACAATCAATAGACCTTATACACAATGTAAAAGATCAAATGTAAATAATGTAAAGAATATAAAATATGTAGCTCAACAAAAGGCTTGTTTGAACAGAAAAGTTTTTAACTGCTTTTTAAACGAATCCACAGAGCAACTGTGTTGCTCATGAAATCCATGAAGTGCTACAGAGAAAATTACATTTTATTTATGTAATTAACACATTTTGAACTCTTAAAGAAATATAACAAAAGGAAAGACACCCAGCTGAACTAAAATGATCCAGCAAACAAAAACTGTTGTGAGCCGGCACCCTTATATCTCCTTTGGGCTTTTGGAGCCTTGACCTGACTTTTAAAAAGTAATTGGAAAAAAGCGCTATGCTGCTAAAAAAAAAAACCCAAAAAGATATTTTCAAAATTCTGCCTAAATATGTATTTTACCTGGTTAATGTGTGTGGCGGGGCGTGGTCTGCAGTGCCACTGCAGGGGAGGCGGACGAACCTGAGCGGCACCCGCAATCACGCCTCGCCACCTTTATGTCTGCGCTGTCTATGGTGTTGTGTTGGTGAGTGTCGGGCTGTGAGCTGAAAAGCTACAGCCGGCTGTGTGCGTACAGCAACCGTGTGTGAAAAGTTGTCAATAAAGAGATTCTGAAAAGCGTGTTCATGCAAACATCGTCGGTCTGCCGTGATATGTTTACAATAAGACTTATGGTCCTGAACCTCTGCGCACAGCGTCTGCAAATCGGGGCTTTCATCTTTACGCAGGACTGTAAGCTGTCACCTGTGAGGCGTGAGCGCTGTTTGTTTTAACATAGTTCACGGTGGAGAACAGCTGCTGACTTAATGTGGATCCGAAGATCCATAATTGGCCTACCTGGGGTTGAAAGTCTCGATAAATGCACAGCGCTTCGGCGGGTACACCGGCTTCTGCGAGTGTGACGCTTATTTTGAGTGATGAAAAAATAATAAGATATAATTTTATTTTTATATTTCAATATCACAATCTTCCAATTTAGAACTACAAGTTAAAAAAAGAACTAAACACAAATAAAATACACTTCAGCTAAATACTTCTAATTTATTTTCCCAAACCACCCGGAGCCGCAGTATAAGGACAAAAGAGCCGCAGGTTGCCGACCCCTGATCTATACCATACAGGGGCCCATCCTTCCATGATGCTTCTTCTCCTTGCTCCTCTTCTTTCTTTCTGCTGCCTGAGGTATTCACTAAGTACACAATTGGTTGTGGCCATTGGTTGTACTCATGGATGTTTGTCTCAGCTTGGATAATGGTTCTGGAATTCACCAGTCCTTAGCCTCCTTACTTTGACTTGTTGTACAGTCTCTGTGTGTCCACATACATATATAAACTACCACTCCAAAGTTTGGACACACCTTCTCATTTAATGTTTTTTCTTTATTTTCATGACTATTTACATTGTACATTCTCACTGAAGGCATCGAAATTATGAATGAACACACATGTAATTTTGTAGTAGATAAAAGTATGAAATGACTCATAACATGCTTTATACTTTAGAGTCTTCAAAATAGCCAACCTTTGCTTTGATTACTGCTTTGCACACTCTTGGCTTTCTCTCGATGAGCTTCATGAGGTTGTCACCTGAGCTGGTTTTCCAACAGTCTTGAAGGAGTTCCCAGAGATGGTGAACACTTGTTGGCCCTTTTGCCTTCACTCTGCGCTCAATCTCATCCCAAACCATCTTGACTGGGTTTTAGGTCAGGTGACAGTGGCGCAGCACTCCATCACTGTCCTTCTTGGTCAAATAGCCCTTACACATCCTGGAGGTGTGTTTGGGGTCATTGTCCTGTTGAAAAAAACATGGTGGTCCAACTAAATGCAAACCAGATGAGATGGCAGGATGCTGTGGTAACCATGCTGGTTCTGTGTGCCTTTTTAATTTTGAATAAATGCCCAACAATGTCCACTACTTGTGTTTGTTGGCACAAACAAATCTCTTCTGCTTGTTGGTTTTCCTTAGTTGTTGTTTCTTAGCAGCTATTTTACCATAAAGGCCTGATTCACGCAGTCTCCTCTGAACAGTTGATGTAGAGATGTGTCTGCTACCGGAACTCTGTGTGGCATTTATTTGGGCTTAATCTGAGTCGCTGTTAACTTCAGATTTCTGAGGTTGGTGACTCGGATGAATATATCCTCAGCAGCAGAGTTGACTCTTGGTCTTTCTTTCCTCGGGCATCCTCATCCAGTTTCATCATAGTGCTTGATGGTTTTTGAGACTGCACTTGGCAACACAGTCAAAGTTTTAGCAATTTTCCAGACTGACTGAGCTTCAGTTCTTAAAGTCATGTTGGACTGTCATTTCTCTTTATTTAGCTGATTGGTTCTTGGCATGATATAATTTCTAATAGTTGTCAAATATGGCTGTCAGCTTTGTACCAACCTGACTTCTGCAGAACGCAACTGATCATCCCAACTCCATTAAGAAGGTATGAAATTCCACAAATGAACCCTGACAGGTGACTACATCCTGAAGGTCATTGAGAGAAGGCCAAGGGATTGCAGTGCTGTCAAGAAAGCAAAGGGTGGCTACTTTCAGGAATCTAAAATATAAAGTATATTTAGAGGGTTTTTTTCTTTGCTACATCTTGCTTCATATATTTGATGTCTACAGTGTAGAAAGTAGTAAAATTAAAGAAAAAAAACATTTAATGAGAAGGTGTGTACAAACTTTGTGTATGCCTGTATGTCTAATCTGGAGATCAACTTTAATTTATTTTATCTGAGCTACCAGTGAAACTGTTATTATAATGACTTTGTTTTGGTCTTCTGAAACCTCTCTGACAGATCACCTGTTTGAAGTGGCTATAGAGATCAACTTCAGTCAGGATTTGCTGAAGTCTTGGGACAACCTGGCCAGATCACTGCTGCTTTCAGTAAAAGCTTTGGTGCGTGTGTGTGTTCGTGCGTGTCATATGTAGCACGTGTATATATATATATATATATATATATATATATATATATATATATATATTTGTAATAAATATTAAAAACAAAGTTTCACTGACACATTAAGAAATGGTGACGGCCCAGACTAAACTTTCTACATGGCTTTTGTTTCTGTAGATCAGCAAACAGCTGGAGGCTCTGCATGCACAACTGTCAGTGTCTTCCAAAAGAATAAAAAGGTTTGTAGAAAACATCCTCACAAGTCTTTCCATTAATGCTGAAGTATAAGTTTGTCTTTGAATACATTTAAAAACATTTGAATGAGAGTGTCTTTTCTGAGTGAACCTATGCAGAAAAAAACTGCAGCTCCACACGTAAATAGCGTTGGTCTAATCTTGCAAAACCGACCACGACTGGATGAAAGTTTAGATGGGATCAGATGTAAAAAGTAATTTGAACACTTGAGATATTTCTTCTACTTCACTACAGTTTTGCCACTTTTGTTTTGTGTCAATTGTTTTACAATTTTTATGCTTTTGTGCAGTGTTGTGTTGATTTTGAAGTTGCTGAATTTGGGTTTCTGTTTAGGGTTTTACTTTTATTGTAGTGTTTGAAGTTTTAAATTGTATTATTTAAGTCCCTGTTTAGTTTCTTTGGAGGGTACCTGTTTAGATTGCCTCATTGTTCTAGTGTTAGTTTAGAAATTCTGGTTTGTATTAAACCTTGGCTCCAATTTTGATATTCTTATTTCTTATGTGTTTAACTTGATCAGTTTCCTTATTTTTGGTCCTCCTCTGTCTGGTCTTTCTGTTTATGCTTTTGTCCCCTAGTTTTTGATTCTGTTTTCTTTAGTGCTCTGTGTAAGTTTTAGTTCCTGTCAAGTCTTCCCATGATTGTTCTTATCTGTGTTAATTATGCTCAGTGTCTGCTATCGCTGTTTCATTGTCTGATACCCATTTTCATTTGCTTCACATTTTGGACATTTTGACTGTCACTCTGGGACTCCATGTCCAACTTGGGGGGGGAAAGGGTGCCTTTTACTTTGTATCCAGCATATAGGACAAGACCTTTTCCCCACCTCTCTCATTCTTTTTCCTCTTTTGCTACGATACTAAAAACAAATCCTGGAAACTCCACTTGAGAACTGTGGACTGGTGTATTTATTACATTAAACCTCACTCTGCAGCGCCTGAACTTATGTCATTGTGTAGTCTGACTGTTTTAGACTACACAATGAAGCGGGATCTATGGACCATAAAGCTGCTTTACTGTTAAGGTATATGTTACGGTACATAATTACAGGTTTTGTGCACAGGTTGCATGCAGGCGTGCTGTACATCCTCTGGCTGCAAGTTAGACAGGGACCTAGAGGCATGCATGTCCACAGGGGCATCCACTCTGCTCTCCAGGGGCTCATTGCCACTGGTATCAACTTCCAAGGGAATCTGAGAAAGGCAATCATCATGTCTGTGTCGACTGCAGGTATGGAAGTGTCCAAAATTGCTTGGTAATGTTGACAAATCTGTAAATAGGAAGGAGTCAAAAACAGTGATTACTGATAAATATATATTTGATTACACTACATTGTTTTTACATAGTTTTTTTTAAATGCATATAATACTAAACACATTATCAGCTAAAAGTTCTGTGCATGTCTGTTTCAGATGTTAATGAGTGTGGGACCCAGCTTGTTCAATGTGACATCAATGCAGACTGTGTGAACCAGTTTGGCTCCTACTCATGCCATTGCCGGGCAGGCTTTCAGGATAACTCCCGCCTGGGATCAGGAGGAACCATCTGTGTGGACATGAAGGCTGCAGGTATGCTTGACCCATATCAGAAATCTTAGTTAGACTTGCAGATATTCTGCTTTAATTCAGCTGCTGATCTCCTGTTTTGTTTGGGGGGGTTTCGTTTTCCCTTCAGGTTGCAGCTCACGCCTGTCCACTGAAGCTAAAGGTGTATACGTCCTTTTCTTCCTGCTCAGCTCACTAATTCTTGCGCTGCTGGTGGTTGCCGGCATGTTCTACCATCGTCACCACCGGGGAAAATTCCTAGTTCGCTGCCACAGCAACAGCAGCTTATCCCCTTCTGACCCCAACAACAACCACCAGCATCCTGAGGAAAACTACTCCAATCCTGCTGACTCTGACCCGCCTCCCCCATCTCCACCTGCCTGGGGTCCCAGAGAGTGCTGGGGCCATGTAAAGGAGCAACGGCAAGTTGTGGATCTGCAGCTGCTGCGCTTCAATCTGCTGCACCCTCCAGACAGCTACATGGATCAGCGGGAGGGTGTGAACAGTCAATGATAATCTTAATTATATTCAGTAAAATGTCTTCTTTAAATTTACTTTCTCTTTTTTTGTCTGCATTTTGCACTATTTGTAAATGGCACAATTAAAGTCACAATGAAAAGCATTTTTATTCCTTGTTTTGAAATTTCCATGGGGTCTTGAAAGGCCTAGGGGACATATTTACTAAGTTGTCGCAAATTATTTGCAGTGAGTGACAAAATGTTCCACATCTAGTTTTAGTTGAGCTGATACCTGATACTAGTATCAAATGAGCATATTTGTCACCAAGTCTGGTAAACAATGAAGTGCAAAACATGTCTTGAGAGAAGACTGTTGTAGTAATAATAATAATAATAAATCTTATTTGAAAGTGCCTTTCAAGACACCAGAGGACACTTAACAATAGAATAAAACTCTAGCCCCCACCCCCAAAGGGGGTCGGTTGCCCTCGGGCTGGGGCTCGGTCGGGCTGGGGCTCGGTCACTCTGGCACAGCTGGCTGCCGGCGGAGCTCACGAGCACGTCACTGCAACCCCCCCGGCTTCTGCTCCGCGGCTGCTGAGTGACCCCTCATCTGGGACTCTCCTCAGCTCTTTCTGGGACAGTGTGGCTGCCCCTCTGTTGGTCTCTTGTGCTCTGAGGGCCTCTGGAGCCTGGATCTCCTCCATACCTGCTTCATGCCCTGGAGGACGGGGCTGTGGCCCCCCCACACCCTCTAGCAGATCATTACATGAAGGAACCTTTTAAAAACAAGCGCGTTCATGCTCACAGGTGTACACACGGGTCCTCACACACACAAACGACACCCTTTTTGGCTCCTACCTCAAAGCACACTGTGCGTTGTTGATCCTACGTGCTGCACAATAATATTCAATATTTAGTATTTACTGTTATATTCACATAGATATCGTGATGATGTTCTTTATTATATTGCTCTCTTTTTCTCTCTTTTTTTTTTGCTTGTTTTCTCTTTTTTTCTTTCTCAACAGCTGATCCAGGTGATTGATATATGCATTTTTTGTCTGATTGTTTTGGTTTTTGGTTTTTGCCCTTTATCACCGTCCCTCTTCCCCGATGTTTTTCTTTCCCTCCCTCTCTTTCATTCTCCCTTTTCTTTTCCCCAGTCATGTCTGTCCCGTGTGTAGCAAGTGAAAATAAAATAAACAATAAAAGCAAAGGTGAATCAAATAGACCAATACAGCAAGGCCGGGATAGTCCATTTGGTAAAGTAAATCTGTTGGGCATCTTTCTTTGCCTTTAGACAATAATTCTGATGGCAAAAGAACCAAGCGGGAATAAAAAAAAAAGAATAAAACACATAATATAACAATGACGACAAAGGAAAAATAAGAAAACAGAAGCACAAAATAAAACTATAAATCCAAGTCAAAAAATGTACCGGTCAGTAGCGGCAGCCAGACGCACCAGCATTCACTCAAGCCAGAAGTATTCACCGGCTTGAGTGAATGTGGGATTTACATGGAAAAACCTATAAAACACAACATTTACGATACTAAAACTATAGATCAAAACAAATCGCCAATACAACTTTGATACATAAGATATTTGAGCTGACTTTTATAGTCTTGTGTCAGGCAGAAGATGCCTACCTGGGACAGCTCATAGGGGAGCAGTAATATAACACATGTCTACACATGTATAAATGTATAGTGTATGTGTCTTTTAGATCCAGTAGAAGTCCATCATTAAGTGTGTGAAGAGGGCTCTCCATTTACATCAACAAATTGGGGTCTATTAAATAAGATTCAAACTATTGCAGCAGTACCTTTAATGCCTTTTGAAAGCTCTAATCGCTGTCAAAAGCCATAAGATTCTTTGTAACTGTTACCAATGCTGTTTTTGTACTGTGATGAAATCTGAATCTTGAGTAAAATTCTTTAACCCTTTAAAACCGATCGGAGTGGGCACGCTCTGTTTTGCATAACTATTTTTAAATCCCGGTAGCACTGCAACCACATGAGCTAGCGCAAAAATTTTTTTTGCATATGAAACCGGAGGAGTTGCACTTACATCTTATGCCATCAGCTTGTCCTAAGTCACAGTTTCCTTCCACATATAGCTTTGCAAAAACTGCATAAAAAGCGCTTGCAACAACACAAACATAATATTCCAGAAACACGCTTTGCCGATCCGATCAGCTGTTTGTAACACTTCCTACGTCCATCAGCGCAAACTTTCGCATGTCCGCCATGACCTGCCCAAAACCGGAAGTGACATCATTTTCGTGGAAATGTAGTTTTTTACCACCAGGGCCTCAATGAGCCTATACTGGTGTTTTTAAAAGTTATGTTTGACTTTATGACTTTCTGTGTCGTTTCTGGGATGCTTAGGACTCATATTGCACTGCTGGAAATAGTTTATTTTGATGCATATGCTGCTTTTTTGCAAATTTGCATTATAATATTTATTTTGTGGTGGGAAACTATTTTGTGCAACTTTTTTGTATTTACAGTTTTGAGGGATAAGCCTCTTAAATTTCTCTAGCTAGAAATATATGTTAAAAAACCAAAAACGATTTTCAATTTTTTTGTAGTTTATTGCAATTTTTTTTTTGCAATTTATGTAATTACTATGCACTTAATGCATACATATTATTAGAGTCTGGGCTATAATGGTTGTATTGATTTATAGCAACTTGAAATGCTCCCAAAAATGGCTCCACAGCATGTAAAAATATGATATAAGCTCTGGCGGACTTGGTTCTATGGTAGGTCTTAAAGGGTTAAATAAACATTCCTCTGCAGATGATCACTTAGCTGTTTTGTAACTAGCCTTTTTTAGAATTGTTGAGATAAAATGAATGTCTGCATGCAGCCTGAGTCCACCAAAGCCTGGCAGCTTACCCGAACACTGTATGTCCCTCTTGGGACCCCAATGACATGGAACACCTGACCAACCTCCATCAATGGACACTCCCGCCGCAGATGTTCTGTCACCAGCATCTCTAACACTTCTGCCTTAGCATTGGTGTGGCCCTCCGTGGGTCAGCGCTGGCAGGACCTGGTGAGTCAGATCTGGGAGAAAGGGGTTAGTGTCCCGTAGCCAGGGCAGGGCCATGGGGACCTGGAAATAGCCTCGTCCCACTAGCTGCCGGCTGCAACCCTCCGCCTCCTCTGGCTGCGTGGCCGTCAGCATGACCTGACAGCCGCGCCTCTCTTTCCAACGGCACAGGTAGCCAGGTAGCCTGGCATGCCGTGCAGTGGGAGAGTCAGCCCGACCAGCCTCTCCAGCACTTGTTCTGGTGTCAGCCTGGTCCTGCAGCTTATCCAACTGAGCTCTCTGCATCCCAGTAAAAGAACATTGATAGGACTGTGGGGATGCGTCTACCAATACCGTGCTGGTCAAGGACACTCCTACAGGATACATGCCGTACTGTGGTCGCAGCTTCAAGCTAGCCAGCCTGCATCATTGCATGTAAAGAGTGAAGTGTAGTCTGTGCTGGCCCACCTTACAGCAGCTAATCCAGCACAGTGTGCTGACACATTGGGAGTCTGCTGACCTTACTCTGCTTTATTACAGGGTACTTGTTCCCTCAGTCCTTCACTGCTCAAAACAGGAAATAAGCTACAGTTTCTCTACATCTTCATTCAGGGGGAAATATTGGAACGATTTTCATCAGGTTTGCATAAAAAAATTATTCCATTTGAATGATGACAATGACGTCTAAGTTGATCTCATTTTTGCTCTAACACGTTAAAACTATCAGCTTTTTAAAAAAGAAAATCTTTCTGTTAATGGGGGGGGGAGGGGGGGGGGGTAATTGTTGACTGATAATCAACTTTAACTTACAGGCTTTGACTGCATTGGAAAGCTAGTTTTCAGGAAAATCTGCAATGCATTTGTCATCTAATGCAGTCCACAATTAATTAAGTCAGCTTCCTTTTTACTTCATTGATGGTATTAAGATTTTTTCTAGATTTTTTTCCACCATTTACTCAGATCCCTGCCTCCTGTTAAAAGAAACTCCTTCTTTGTCCTTTGACTGAATCTATCAGGTAGATTCTCCAAGGACAGCATCACTTGGTTGCTGTCTGTAAGGTAAGGAGGAGTGGTTGTTGGTGGTGGTAATAGTAGATCCACCCTCTACGCTCAGCTATCTTCCTCACTTGGAAACCTGAGGTCACTCCTCCTCTATCGCTCTCCAACCAGAGAGGCATGCTGAGCATGACCTTCCAGGCAGCATCCTCCAACCTTAATCCTGTGCAACCCTCCCACACATGCACAGAATCCCAACTGTTTTTCACTGCCCTAAAACAATAATAAAGTCCTACAGTAAAAAAGCGTCTCTGATTCCATTACCTTCCTGTATTGCATTTATGTCGTTTTATTGTAGTTTATTTTCAATGTGTATCTTGTTTTTCTTTGTCTCGTCTTTGATTCTGAGAAAGCTATGTCACTGAAAACATTTCAGATGACTAAAGCATTAGTTAATTTTCTTGTGGGAAGTGAAGACTGGAATCCTTATGTTACTAGTTGACAAAGTGATAAAGAAGGTATTAAGGTATTAAGGCGTTAGAAATTTAAAATGTTTCTAATTACATTTCTGACATTCATCTTAATAGAAGAATAATGAAGGATTACTGTAATACATATTTTTTTCTTTATCATCTTGAAAGGAATTAAAACTCGTAATTGTATTAATTTGATTTGTCTATATTATTTATTTATATTGTTCACTAACCATATTTATGTTCTCAGATGTTTTAACACCTCCAGCACTTGAATGCTCTCAAGCGAACATGTCAAATTCATAGGAAATATTTTCATAGTAATGGCTATATTCATAAAGTGATATTCCTGTATTCACGGCCTACAATATTTCAATTTGAAATATATATATATATATATATATATATATATATATATATATATATATATATATATATAAATGGAAAAATCAGTGTCAAAGTAATTAATATTTCTCATTTGAAGTACTTGATATTGTGTTTCATTTCCAGCATCTTTTATAAAGTTTATAGTCTTTTATAAAGTTTATAGTGTCTGTCCTGGGAGGAACACATATCTAATTAGAGAAAACAAAGATACTAAAATATGTTGATAACAAAAAAACCCAAAAGCTGCTGAATTAAAAGGTGAGCAGTGAGCGACATGGTTAACTGTCAATATCTACGGGGGATTAAAAGCTAGTTAAGTATATTCCTAGACATTCTCATAGATGCTAATCTAAAAGTGCTGCTGAACTCAACTTGCCTGTTTGTCCTCTGTAGAGGACCTTTCTAAACCTGAATATCTCCCATCCACTGCATACTACAGAATTACCTCCTTTTGGTATCTACAGGGGACATTTAGGGCTTTCCAATGATACCAAATATGAAGGGGTGGGGCTCTAGGGACTTTAGTGTTTTCATCAAGGAATATGGCGGCCATTGCTGCAAGCACATTTTATAGAAAGAACAAAAGTGCATAAAACTGTTTATTGAGTAATTTTTGGCTATAAATGTTGTTAACATATTTTAGATAAGTCTCTTAATAACACATTAAAACATAGTATGCTTAATACTATGCTTATTTTAGTATAGCATTGAAGTTTTTAAAAAATGTCCTCCGTAGTGGACATTTGTAGTTATTTCCTCCATTTTGTTCTGTTTTTTCAAATGACCAGAAAAGGAGTCCTTTTTAGAAGCAGAAAGAAATGTAGTGCAGTTTGTTGAGGGAAAGTCAGATCTTGAGTTGTCTGATGAAGACGGTCATAGGGAATAAGCCCTTCAAATAGAAAGAAAGTAGCATCAGAGATGGTACTCAGACAAAGTCCTCCTGAACTTGCTGTCATTAAGTGGTTGGACAAAAGCCAGTTGTCATGGCATCCTCTGCCTATGGCAATCAACCTCAGGACAGACGCACAAGATGGTCCAAGAAAAACAAAAGGTTTGTCCATGTGCCAATGCCACTGGCAATTGCTGAGTACAATACCAACATAGGTGGCGTGGACCTATTGAGTTTCTACAGGATGGTCTCTCGCACTCGGAAATGGACAGTACGTGCAGTTCTCTACTTTTCTGATCTGGCAATCAACAACGCATGGCTTCAGTATAGCAGTGACTTGCAGTTTTGGGGGAAGATACCACTAAAGTTCCCTGACTTCAAACTGCTCCTTGGTGAAGAGTTGAAGTAAATGTTTGCCATAAAAGTTCAGTTTTACATGCTTGGCCTTCCTATGTCCTCTGCGGTGGACACGTGATATCTGAAAAATAAAAACTTTTTTTCCCCAAAAAAATATTTCAGTCTTCTGATTACCTTACAAACATTGGGGGATTTAAAAAAATTTGATTGGATAACATTTTTTTCCTGGTAGTCAGGAGGTTAAGGACATTGTCAGAGCTGCTGTCCCCTGCCTGATGGACAGGGGACAGCAGCTCTGACAATGTCCTTGAATACATTAGCTTTCCCTGCTAATGTGCTCAAGGAATTGTTAACAACCTTTTCAAGCTCCATCTTCTCTATATCACATACATTGACCAAGGTGGTTAGCAAGAAGAAACTTGTCTGTTAGATGCTAAATCATTGGAGCTCATTTACTTGCTAATGTGTTTCCATATGAAGTGTGGATGGACCGCCTGTGTCACAGAGAGAGCGACAGTTTTCAATGAGGTCAAAATAATTGCAGCTTTCAGCGACAATAGTCAACTGCAGCCACAAGATGGCACAAATGTAAAGGCTGGATGGACATATTAATTGACAGGCAAGAAGCTTCATGTCAGTAGTGTCTTAAAGGAGAAAGATCTTTACTTTGGTACATTTTATGTCTATTTTTAAATGTGTCAAGGCAAGCACTACTTCCTTGCTTATCCTGAGGGAACACTACTGATACTCAAAAGCCATATTTCCATTAATTAAATACAAAAAGCAATGATGCCTGAAATTTGATGACTCAAATTCCGACTTTATGTTTTCTTTATTCGAGCAATCAAAGGTTCAAGTTAAAAAATGGCTGTCATCTCTCTTTGCTTCCTCAGGAGAGCCAAATAAACAAAAAGCCCCACACCCAGAAAGTAAATGCTTTTTATTATGTGTGATATTATGTGTGATAAACAGGCCACCAAGGTGATTGGTCAAAACAGTTTAGAGTGGTCTTGGGTCTGATGTCGACTCAGGTTTCTTCTTCTGCAGCTTTCTGGCCACTTCTTATTTGGAGATGACCCATCTGCTGGCAACGCTTCCGTTACCATTGCAACCCTCTCTTGTCCCCCAGTGTAGGGTTAAGAAGGGGGTATAGTGCATACTATGGGGTGGCTGGGGCTCAGAGCAGATCAGCTACTGATCGGAAGGTCGGTGGTTCGATCCTTGGCTTCCCCAGTCTGCATGTCAAGTATCCTTGGGCAAGATACTAACCCCAAATAGCCCTCCGATGCGTTCATCGGCATGTGAAAGCGTGTGAATGCAGGTTAGTTTGCACCTGTGTATAGAAGTGCTTGTACGAGTGGGTGTGAATGGGTGAATGAGGCATGTTGTATAGAGCGCTTTGAGTACTCCAGGAGAGTAGAAAAGCGCTATATAAGAAATAGTCCATTTACCATATAACAGCATATTTATGACCAAGGCCAACTTCCTGTGTGGGGCCTTAGTCTTGTGTCTGTTAGTATCAGGGTAACAGTCAACTTCCAAAACTTCTCTACAATACACTGTGTGCAGTAAAAAATTAAGTCTCTTTTCCCAAGAGACATGCACAACATAACAGGTGCATGTGCATCACACCACAAACATAACTACATTTCTTACTGAATCATCATCAGGAAGAATTATTTTTAATGATTCTACCCACAAATACACTAAGCTTGACTGTTAACTAAGCTGACTATTGCTTCAATCAGAAGCACGAGCAGTGCACTGCGTTCCCTATCTAACATTTGTGAAGAATGGGTCACTCTCAGAAGCTCAGTAAATTCCTGTGATAAGATGCCACCTGTGCAACAAGTCCAGTCATGAAATTTCCTTGCTACTAAATATTTTCCATTCACTACAAACCTCCAAACTTGAGCTTAAGATTGGCTCAAGAACAGTCCATAGAGAGCTTCATGGAATGGGTTTCTGCAGCTGCATCTTACATAACCAAACACAAAGCAAAGCAACAGATACTTAAGGTAAGGTACACCACCACTGGACTCTAGATCAATGGAGACATGTTCTCTGGTTTCAAGAATCACACTTCTCCATCTGGCAGTCCGATGGATGAGTCTGGGCTTGGCGGTTGCCAAGACAACTGTACTTATCTGCATTGTGCATTGTTGGTGGAGGGGGTGTTATGTAATTTAGTTGTTTATTCATGAGTTGGGCTTGGCCCCTTAGTTCCAGTGAAAGGAACTCTTAATGCTCCAGCATACCAAAACATTTGCGACGATTTACTGCTCTCATCTTTGTGAGAACAGTTTTGGGGAAAGTCTTTTCCTGTTCAAACATGACTGTGCACAAAGCAAGAACTTGACTGCACTGAACACTAATTAAATGTATAAAATGTTATGTTTCAGAGCTTTACTGTGCAGCTGTCATGTCATGTTAAAAAAAGCAACACTGAGACCAAGTTAATGGTAAAAAGACTGATTCCTATGTAGCACATTTATGTGCTTTTTAAACACTCAAATCACTTTTAACACAATGAAGACGTGGGAGTCCCCACGTCTCACGATGTGGGATGGAGAGATTTTGCAGGTCTTTCCTTCCCACTGCTGTCAGACTCCACAACAAAGACTTCAACTGATCAAACACACACATGTGCAATAGCAATAACACTAAATGCAATACTCTTTTCTGGCATACTCAATTGTATATAGCATTTGCATTCTATTTTATTCTATTTTATTCTATTCTGTTGTGTACAGTATCTTATTCTTATCTTATTTCAGTGTTTTTTCCTAATTTTCTATGTAACTTTACTTTCTGCTGTAACAAAACAAATTTCCCACGTGTGGGACTAATAAAGGTTATCTTATCTTATCTTATCTTATCTTGTTTTACACACTTCATACACTTTTCTCAGACAGGCATCGGCATTTTCACACATTTCTCTCTTGTTTAAACACTCTGGAAGTTCAAACCTTCGTAGAAAAATAAGTCCAGTATTACAGAATGAAACCAAAGATCAAACCCTGTTTTCAGGTCCAGAACACGGGAATAAAGCAACTGTGAGAGAATTCAACATTAATGAATGCTGTTCTGTGGCAGCAGCACCATGCCCTCCCGTGTTTTAAATGCACTTTAGAACAACACGCAGCAACACTACACATGAGCGGGAGGAGGGAGGTATGGGGTCTTCACACACCCCGTTCTCTGCTGGCCATCGGGGCGGGGGGGCTGGGACGAGGTGTTGGCCGTCCGATTGGGATCTGGGATGCGGGGCCTCCCTGCTGCTGCGGAGCCGGGGCGGTCTGCTTGCCTTCACCCCGGGGGAAAGGGTAACATCTCATGGGTCTAGGTGCCGTTTCCCCCTCTGGGGGCAAGGGTACCTGGACCCGGGGTATAGAGTATGTTTGGGGAGTGTGATTGTGTGTACAATGTCCATTTGTGTCTATCTTTACGTTGGGTGAGTGCTGAGTATTTGTATATGTGTGCATGAGGGTGGGAATGCATGTTTGTGTCTGTGTGTGCCTGTTTGTCTGTGTCTATATGTCAGGTCAGGTCATCGACTCCACCTCTCTGGGAACTCCCAGGCCCTCCAAAGTCTCCAAACTTAGCTAGATTAATGCAATGGTGTTGTGTTTATTATGTTGCTCTCTTTTTTTGCTTGTTTTTTCTTCTTTTTCTCTCAACAGGTGATCCTGGAGTTTTTGTTTGTTTTTTTCTCTCTCTTCCTCATTTTAAGTGCCCATTTTCAAGTCCCTCTTTCCCTCTGTTTTTATTTTCCCATATCTTTCTTTCTCCCTTTCCTATCCCCTAGTCATGTCTGTCCCGTCTACAACAACTGAAAATAAAATAAAATAAATAATAACAATAAAGGTCGATCAAATGGACCAATACGGCAAGACCGTGATGATCCACTTGGTAAAGTAAATCCATTGGGTATCCTTGTTGACCTTCAGACAACAATTCTGACGGCTAAAGAACCAAATGGGACAGGCAAAAAAAACAAAAACATTAATGAATCAATGGTACGGATATAGAGGAAGCAAAAAGAATGACTTGAGTAAAGTTTGACTTATCTAACTATTTTGTTTCGCTTAATGCAGCTTATAATCCTTTGACGTCGACACTGCTGTGTTTGTTGTCTTCTGCTAGTGAAGATTTATGTTAATTTGACAAGCGGAACACTTTCTGTACTGTACAGGAGACACGGCATTAGATTAATTGAAAATGGTCTACAGCTGATCAGGACGCAGAACAAACACAATGTGTTGTAAAAAAAAACAAAAAACAAAAAAACAAAACAAAACAAAATGGCACCAAAAAAAAAAATCTGCGAAACAGTGAGGCCGTGAAAAGTGAACCACGATATAGCGAGGGACCACTGTATTGTCATTTCAACCAGCAGTGGTACAGTACACAGTGAAGCAAGACAACTTTCCTCCAAGACCATGTACATATAGCAGACAATGAACACAGGACCACATAAAGTTTGAGTGTGCAAAAATTGCAAAAACCCCAAAACAAAGACATTGCAACACCAGACAGAACAGAGCAATTCAGACACAAGATAGTGTCTCTTGATAGTCCCTCAGCAGAAGGTGGTGAGAATGGGTGGTGGGCATTTCTCAGCTTCCGCAGGAAGTTGAGATGCTGTGGGCCTTCTTAGTTATGGAGCTGGTGTTGAGGAACGTCTGCCAGGTGAACACCAAGGAATTTGATGCTCTTTACAACCTCCACAGAGGATCGATGTTAAGTGGACAGTCATCAATCCATCAACTCTTTTGTTTTGTTCACATTCAGAGACAGGTTGTTGACTCTCACCAGTCCGTTAGCTGTTGCACCTCCCCTCTTCATGCTGACTCATCGTTCAGTCATTGCTCACTCACTAATCACTCCTATCTCTTCTGTGGGTTTTGGGATGTCCAGTGCTGCTTTGACTTTTTCTTGGTCAGGCTGAACACCTTGTGCAGTGAGCTTGTCTCCAAAAAATACAATTTCTTGCACATCAAACTGGCACTTACTCTTGCCGAGTCTATATTTGTGTACTCGCTCAGGCACCCTGCGCCGTCTCTCCGTGTGTTCTTGCATTATAGAGCCCCAGATAATTATCTCATCCACATAAATGTGGACATCTTCCAGTCCTTCTGTTCCATGATCCATGCCCCATTGCCCTGTGAAATATCTCTGAGATTATTCCAAAAGGTAGTCTTAGGAAACAGTATCTGCCAAACGGTGTATTGAAGATGAAGTATGTGGTGCTGCTTTCATTCAGCTTAAATAGCCAGAAACCTTGTGAAGTGTCAAACTTTAGTAGTACAGGGACTCTTCTTGCAGCATGCACAACTGGTGCATGCTTTGCGTCATTCTTTAGCACAATTTTATATGTGAATGGTCTTTTAAATACATCTGCAAAAATGTGAACTAGGTCATCAAGAGCGTTATTTGGTGATTGTACATCTGCACTGATATAGTACACTCGTCTCACAAGTCCAATATCTTTACAGGCTTTTTCACAAGCAGTGATTCGTGTTCTTCAATGACTACTGTACTTTTTTTTTCACTATTACTTTAATCTACATGTGCCAACGTTTTTAATATTTTGTCCGTTGTAGTCTTTCAGGGTAGATTATGTTGTTTATATTTTGGGCCTTTCTTTCATTCCTTTGATGTCAGATAAGCTGATCAGATTTGCTTTCACACACCAGTGTCTAGTTTCGGTGTGACAAGTGTCCCAGTTACCAGTGGTACTGTCCGTTTGTCTTTTACCATGGCATTTATTTCTGTGTCTGGCTCATTTTAAAAGTTGCTCAAACTAACAAAAATGTCTCACTTAAATCAGTATTGTCAACCAAGTTTACTAATCATCTTTTCATTTCCTCTTTACGAGAAGCATTGCAAAATGGCAAAATGGTTCTTCCCATGGCAGATGGAGCATGTCTTACCATGGGCCACTTACCACTGTTTAGTCATGTGCTTTAAGCCACAGCATATGCGGTCAAACATCCTGTTCTCAGACTGTGGCTGTATGTGTTTCCCTCTCTGATTGGAAACTGCTCACAGTAGCACTGCAACTGACTGTATTAGCATGCGGTTAACATGCTGTTGTGACAACTCACATGCTTGACAAATCTTTATAGCTCCTTACAGTGTCAGTTCAGCCTCCCTCTGAAGTGGTTCTCTGACTTTTCGTTCACATTGCCAAAGACAATCATGGAGTGAGGTAGTGTAGCACGTTTGAGCTTTGAGCTTCAGGTCTGTCAAAAATTTATCAAAAGACTCACATGGCTGCTGAATGCTTGAGGAAATATGTATATATGTGTATATATATATATATATATACAGTGTTGGGGAGTAACGGAATACATGTACCGCCGTTACGTATTTAAAATACAAAATATGAGTAACTGTATTCCGTTACAGTTACCGTTTAAAAAGGTGGTATTTAGAATACAGTTACTTTGTTGAAATAAATGGATTACACGGCGGTACTTCCCTGTTTCATATTGTGGCGGGTCAGGACTGTTTGGGTTTTGTTTGACAGCTACGTTCTGTTGTTCTAGGCGGCAGCGTTACGGTTGCCATGGTTACAGGGCGACGCTCTCTCTCTCTCTCTGCGACTGTGTGTTTCCTGGGTGAGAGAGGCCTTTTTGTTGTTGTTGTTGTTGTGCTAAACTAATAGGCAGAATGCTACAAGCATAGCTCTAAAGAATGTAGCATTATGGGCAGTGTAGTCCGTGTTGCAGGGAGAATGGACTGCCATACACGTTATGTGTTATGTGTGAGCAAGAGGAGGGAGAAAAAGGAAAAGTACAGCTGTCATCGAGCAAAAACGGGAGCTGGAAGCATGTAAATATAATAATAACCACTGCAGACAAGAAGAGTGTCTGACGAGCCCAGTTGTAAGTAAGCTATTAAGACTCGACTGTATGCTGTGTTCGTGTTTTCCTCTGAAACAATAAGTTCTGTTGGAGCAGCCTTTCAACGCCTCTCTCTGTCTGTCAGGCGTTGTGTGGAGGCGAGGAAGAAGGAACCCAAACGCAGGACTCACAGGTAGGTGAAGACTGGTGGATGTTTATTATAAGGAGTGGAGGAACAGAGGGTGAACGGACACTGACTGGCTGGAACACTGAATGGCTGACTGACTGAGAGAACACGGGGAGGACAACATCACACGAACATCATCAATGACACGACAAAGAACGAATGGAAACAGAAGACCTAAATACACAGACTGATGAGGATGATAATGAGAGACCGGTGAGTACACAGCTGAACATAATCTGGCTAATGGCACGAGACGAGGTGACAGGAACAAACAGGAAGTGACGAAATAAACTGAACGTGAACAAAACGGAAAGCACTGGGTCACCGACCCAGGAACCCTGACACTGTCTCTGCTAGCAAAGTTGACCCAGACAACAAAGTAAAGCTATTTTTCGGCTAGGAGCCGACACGGACCCCGCCGTATTAGCCAGAGGTCCCTTTACTACGGTTCGGAGCCGCGGACCTTCAGTAACAGTAATAAATCACAGCAATAGTACATTCATGTAGTTGTAAACAGCATGATAATATATTAAGTAATCCAAACTATTCACAATACGTTACTGTCACTGAGTAACGTTACAGAATACATTTTGGAGCATGTATTCTGTAATGGAATACATTTTAAAAGTAACCTTCCCAACACTGTATATATATATATATATATATATATATATATATATATATATATATATATATATATATATATATATTTATATATCACGAGCCGGGTGATGTACACGTGATGTACAGTTTAACAGAGAATCACAATTGCCCCAGTGTTTTAAAGGTATGGAAACCCTACTAAGTCATGTTTGGTGTTGTTCACAGAAACCCGAGTCTTTGGGCTGCTTCTAGTTATTTTTTATTGAGAACATAATGTGTCACTACACATGCATACTTACAAACTACTGTGTGTGTGTGTGTGTGTATCTACTTTCGGTCAGAATAGCTGAGGAATGCTGACACTGAATGTGGAATCAGGATGAGCTAACAAGTAATCCTATCTGTGTTTGATAACCTAAGCTCCATTATATTAGAGGAATCAGGCTCTAGATTCTTCTAATTCCACACAGTTTTGGAACCTCCTCTGCTGCAATTTATTTTTCTATTACCCAAGCTATGTGAAGTATGATTGGGTGGTGAGCGGTAGGTTGGTGAATGTACTGCTTGAGCTGATAAGAGATCCAGCTCAGCACACTGACTTTCTGCTCGTATTGGATGAAGATACAAGGCAGAAGATTGAACACCATGCAAACGTGAAACGCAATGTCAACCCCCATTATGAGAAAGACACGCAACAGTCTACAACAGTCTTTATTTTATATCATTTTATATTATTTTATATCATTTTTCTTTAGGGCTTAACCCTAAAAAATGTAAGAAAAATGTGGACACTTATTTTTTGTTGGTTATCATCTGAGTATTTTTAATCCTTCAACCCACAATAACTGCACCTCTGCTGAAACCAAACATGACATTTAAGACATGGTCCCAAATTTATTTAGAAACTATAACGTTGAATGAGGAAACAAGTGCAATCTAAATACAACATAAACTAAATTGACAATATAGTATAAATAATGTGTATATTTGTTCTTTAGAATATACATAAAACATATATTTGTGTTTTATGTATATGGTGGTGCTTTCTCTGGTGGGCACCACCATGACATGAGTTCATCGGCATCAGTCAGACAGAAACACTGACACTTTGTTACAGTAATTATTAAACATTTTATACACTGACTAAAGCTCATTGTGTAATTTGTCCATGTCTGTTTACTCTGGAGGATGCTGGAGGATACATCATTAGTGAAAATTTCTTTTCATTAGTGAAAATTCTCATACAATTTGAGAATATAATCAATATATTATTAGAGGGAAAGTGTGACTTTTAGGAAACATTTACATTAACTGGCGTAATGTTAGCTTATAGCCACTTACACTTACCAGTTCATTGTACTGCTGTCTGGGGACGAGGAGTTGCTGGCTAACACTGACAGTAAGTAACTGTGACAGTACTGGGAATAAATAAGAATGTTTATGCCTGTTTTCATCTATTAGAGCCCAGACTTCAGTTCAGGAGAGAAGCTTGAGGTTTTCTCTGTATTATTGTAGGTGCTTTATTTTACAATATAAATCAGTTTGAGGCAACTGTTGCTGTGATTGTGGCTAGATAAATAAAACTGAACTGAACTGAACTGAGGAGAAAGAGGATGGATATTTTATTCAGATGTCAGTTGTCTCTTTCCTTTGCATTTCACTTTTTCATAAAGGGGACCTCTTCTCAATGTTAAAATTATATGTAATCCATCATATCTTGAGCTTGAAGGTGCAGACATCAATTAAAATTTCCTCCATTGCATGCAAACACCTACAAGGTCTCTTCTCCTCCACCTTTGGTATAATACATATGTGGCGGGTCTACAGTCATATACATATCACGTGATTGGGCAGAATGGGGCAATATGTCTGCTACCACAAACTGGTGCTCACTCTATGTATTTTAATTTAATCCGAGTATATGAGAATGAATCAATTTGATAGAAGATGTAACAACTATTAATTTATTAGATAAACTCAAAAAATAACTAACTGTACCTTCAAGATTTCAGTGGATTGCCATGTAGTTCTACTTGCAGCTGAAGTTTAGCTGTATTAATTGTCATTGAAATGTAAAAAGTCCTGAATTCCTGAATCATGAAGTTGTGTCTTTCAATAAAAAAATTCTTCATGTAATTCAGTAACAAAACATGGAAAAACAATCACTTTAATTTAAATAATGAATGTCCTCCATCTCTTTTCTTCTGTTTATCCAATTTATGGAGCCAACCCCAGCTGGCAGAGGGCAAGAGGAGGGCAAATGGACTGATTATTACATAGCGCTTTTCTACTCTACCTGAGCATGCAAATTGCTCTATACAACAAAAACAACAAAAATAAATTAAATAAATAAAAAACACAACAAGCAAGGATTGAGCTACCAATCTAAGTTAATGCCTTGCTCTATCTCCTGTGCTACAGCCACTAACACCACTACAATATAGTTTTTGTGTGTTTGTATGTTGTTGTTGTTTTCTTAAACATCTGTTCTTAAACTGCTCAGGGTCCCTGGGTCTGAGCGACCCAGGGACCCTGAGCAGTTATGGACTAATATTATAATGTATGTATTTTGTATTGCTGTCCCTCGTTCTCCCTGCTTGTAGACATATGTGCATGTGGGTGTGGCCCTGGCAGGTGATTGGCCACACCTGAAGACCTTGACACACCTGCAGTTCATCAGGCCTGTCGGAGGAGCTACATGAGAGTGTGGTGGAGCTCTCTCCGACGCTGGATCATTGCGTGGCTTCACGTCAGTCTCTCAACCAGTTCCTAGTTTGTGTCTGCTGCATTATTGTGTGCCTGACGGCTTCCTCTCTCTTATGTCCCCAGGAGTTACGGGGAGACGAGAGGACAGCGAGCACAGGGGTGCTCATCACGGAGAATCGGAGACAGGACCACTAGCACTGGGAAGAGGACACGTCACGGGAGTCGGGAGAGCACGGGATTTATTGTCATGTCTGTCCATCACTGTAAATAAACGCACTGCTTGTACATAGAGCACCGCGTCTGGGTCCTCCTTCCCTACACCCCCACGGTCTGCCACACAGACCGTGACATAAACTATATTTTAAAATAATGTTGTTTAAGGAAGGAGAAAAACACACTGTATTAAAACTCAGCCACAATACAGGAAACAGTAAACCCATTCATAACAGCAATTACACTCAATTGTATAACAATTCTTCACATAAACCATGTCACCGGGAGCAGCACTACCATTCAGGGAAAAAGCCAAAAAATAAAAAAATACTGTGAGCACAATTTTCCTGCAGGTGGCAGTGTATAGCCTCTGCCTCTCTGCCTCCTGGTTTTAATCATTCCTGAGGCATAACAAGAGAAGCACTTATAGTTATACCCCTGTAATAAAGGAGGTGTCGCTTTGTCCTTTTTCATTCAACACATTGTCACAATCCAGAGCCTTAATCCTGCAAACTAACACAGTTGCATCTTGGGAAAAGAGCTGCATGCCATTGTTTGAGTGAGTCAAATCTGTTAAGCCTTAATTCTTTTGTGGGCATTTGCATACTCGGAAGTATTCTTTTATTCAAGGGCCAAATCCTCCTTATGTGTGGTGCGAGGCATTTTTGGTATCATTTGTGAAGTATCTACATGCTCTATTAGCACTGCATAATACCTTCATATAATATAGCTGCGTAATCTTGCAGATAAGAAGGGTTTTTCTAAAGTGTAGCCTTACATTGGGATGAAATGCTCAATTTCAAGCAGATTCAAACAAGCTCAAATGTCATCACAAATGTCAAGTGCCTCTGCAGTGATGGGATACCAGAATGCCTTTTTTTATCAATTTCATCACCCATCTGATTCCTCAAATTTATCGCCCTATTGAAAGGCACAGCTCGGCTCAGACAGTTGCAATATGAATGGTCTGCTGCTTTAATAAAGATTCCCTTGGCCTCTTTTATTTTATTTTTCTTGCTGCATTTTAGTCTTTTTCTGTTTCTTTTTTCCTTCACCACTCCTACTTGTTCCCATCCTCCACTGATTATTGCAGGATGGCTTTCCTTCTTCCAACAGAGTTTCTCTGGCTCACTGATAAACTGTTTGTTATCTGTCTGTGGCGTTGGTCACAGTGTGCTTCACACATTCACATTGTCTGCAGGCCTTTTCTCTGCTGCTTCTCTGGAGTCCCTTCTGCAAAAGCTCTGATAAGATTGTTCAGTCAAGATGGCAGATGGAGACCTCCAGAGTGAAAGTGTATTGCTAAAGGGAAAACTTTAGCTACCAGAAATATATAATATCCATGAGCTGCTTTATTAGCTTACAAGCCATTGACATTAGTGTTCATCTTTAAATGTCCAAGGTTGAAATATCTGGCAAAATATCAATCAATGCTAATACCAACTGTTTAGATCAACTATGTATCTATCAATGTCATGCAACTTCTTCAATCATATCAATAAACTAGATGCAAATTCATGATGGAAAACTCAGTTCAATTCCATTTTATTTATATAATTCATTCAATTAATTCAGTCACCTCAAGATGTTTTAAGTAAAGACCCTACAATATTAGAACAACACCCCAGCAATTACACAACCCCCTCTGAGCAAGCATTTGGTGACAGTGGGAAAGAAAATCTCGTTTTTAAAAGAATTAAGTTTTGGACAGAACCAGGCTCAAGGTGGTTCAAACATCTGTTATGACCAGTTGTGTAGAGGGGAACAGAGACAGAAAGAGACAAAGGGCAAACTATGGACGAGAGAGCTGGAGTTTAATGACTGCTAATGACTGAATAGCGCAGTGGTGTATAGACATACAGATAGTGAAAAGAGAAGCGTGAAGAAGAAATGCTCAGTGCATCATGGGAAGCACATCAGCAGCCAAAGTCGATTGCAACAAAACGAAGGAATGGCTCGAGGTCATCTCATCCATCTCTGAATTACAATAGTACAGCCTAGAATTAGAATGCATGAAGAAGCTTTTCACCATCACTCTGAGACTTTTAGCAATGTATGGTCAGTCTGTCTTTATGAATAGGTTATGTACCACAGGTGAGGTGAAAATAATTAAACTATTATTTAAAAATATGTGTTAGCTAATTATAGGTATATTTCCAAGCTTTCTTTTGCCTAAATACGTCTTGAAAGAGTAGTTGTAAAACAGCTGATCACCTGCAGAGGAATTCATTATTTGAGTTTCAGTCACACATAAAATTTATCACAAGAAAGAAAAAGTGCAATAGGTTGTAAATGTACCTCACCAAACCACTGTTTAATATATGTCTGATAGATGCCATTTGGCCACGTGAATGAGGAGTCTTCTGCACACCATCCATCCATCCATCCATCCATTCGCTTCCGCTTCTCCTTTTCAGGGTCGCGGGGGGCGCTGGAGCCTATCCCAGCCGTCATAGGGCGAGAGGCGGGGTGCACCCTGGACATGTCGCCAGTCTGTCGCAGGGCCAACACACAGGGACAGACAACCATTTGCGCTCACATTCACTCGCACATTCACACCTAATGGCAATTTGGATTTTCCAATTAACCTATCCCCACAAGCTGCATGTCTTTGGACGGTGGGAGGAAGCCGGAGTACCCGGAGGGAACCCACACAAACACGGGGAGAACATGCAAACTCCACACAGAAAGACCCCGGCCTGATGTTGGAAGGACCTTCTTGCTGTGCAGCAACAGTGCTAACATAAAGTTAGTACACAGAACAGTTAGTACACATAACAGTGTACTAACTGTTCTGTGTACATTTAATTTCAATAAATTACATTATGCTTTATTTTCATTAACACTTCTTTAATTGATGTTAATTACAAAGTTCCACAGGGTTCTCTACCAGGACCACTTCTATTTACATTAAACATGCTTCCCTTAGACATTATTACTAGAAGGCATTAGCATGCATTGCTACATGTGCAAGTCCAGTCATGAAATTTCATCACTATTAAATATTCCACCGTCAACTATTAATGCTGTTATAACAAAGTGGAAATGACGGGCAATGACAGCAACTGAACCACAAAGTGGGAGGCCACATAAAATCATAGAGCAAGGTCAACAGATTCGAAAAATGGTGCGGTCAGATTTCAATCTGCCATGCATTACCACCTGGAAAGCATCTGATTGGTAGCAGCTTCATTTGTGTGACAATGATTCTAAACACACTGCCAATGCAAGGAAAGCATATCTGGATAGAACAACATAGAATTGAAGACTAACACTGATATTTTCACTTAAAAAAATAATTATTTGAATGAACATTAAAAAAAATTATGGATTATTTTGCAGTTTTTCATTTAAAGAGTTATTTTTTGGAGTTTTCAACAAAGCCAAGAGTTTTGGTTAACATAAAACTTGTCCCCTTGTACATGTTTTTTGTTCCATTTTAATGGATTTCGGACATAGCTGTCACTACATCCTTTTCTGCTCATCCTTAGATTACCTATTTATCACAGGGAGACAAACACACTCATATTCACACCTATAGACAATTCAGAACCATTAACCTAACCAAACTGCATGAACACATCGCATGTACACAAACACAGCACCACTGATAAATACCAATAGCATATATGTGGTGTGTGTATGCTTTTCTGCCTCTTATTACTCCAGTGATTTTCCTGTGGTTTGAAATCTCGTGTGATCTTGGATAAAGCGAGTCCAGGCAACTAGCCTCTCTTGCATCAGGACATTTCAACAAGAATATATTTAGCAAGTTTTAATTTGTTGAATTTCACACAGATCATAAATGATTTAATTAAGTTCACCATAGAAACCTAAAATAATTATGTTTAAATTACATGTTAGACTCTTGTAAATGTAACATAGACTCTGTGCACCTTAGCATATGCTACTTCCAGTGGGGAAACTCCTGCATAGTGCTTCGTTTCCGGTGTGATATTCACTCCTTATTTACAGTCGGGTTTTCCAAAACAAGTCAACCAAATGGATGAATCAAGCGACGATTTACAATTCTCAAGATGTCTTGGGCATTTACCGAATATATCTGTAGATGATGTTCATCGACTGAATATTTTTTACCCCGTGCTTCAGAGCAAAAGCAAGAAAGGATTTAAATTCTATATTTCTCAGTATTTTCAATTCAATTCAATTCAATTTTATTTATATAGCGCCAAATCACAACATAAGTTGCCTCAAGGCGCTTCATAGATACAGAGAAAAGCCCAACAATCATATGACCCCCTATGAGCAAGCACTTTGGCGACAGTGGGAAGGAAAAACTCCCTTTTAACAGGAAGAAACCTCCGGCAGAACCAGGCTCAGGGAGGGGCGGCCATCTGCTGCGACCGGTTGGGGTGAGAGAAGGAAGACAGGATAAAAGACATGCTGTGGAAGAGAGACAGAGGTTAATAACAAGTATGATTCAATGCAGAGAGGTCTGTTAACACATAGTGAGTGAGAAAGGTGACTGGAAAGGAAAAACTCAATGCATCATGGGAATCCCCCAGCAGCCTACATCTATTGCAGCATAACTAAGGGAGGATTCAGGGTCACCTGGTCCAGCCCTAACTATATGCTTTAGCAAAAAGAAAAGTTTGACGCCTAATCTTGAAAGTAGAGATAGTGTCTGTCTCCCGAATCCAAACTGGAAGCTGGTTCCACAGAAGAGGGGCCTGAAAACTGAAGGCTCTGCCTCCCATTCTACTTTTAAATACTCTAGGAACAACAAGTAGGCCTGCAGAGTGAGAGCGAAGTGCTCTAATAGGGTGATATGGTACTACAAGGTCATTAAGATAAGATGGGGCCCGATTATTTAAGACCTCGTATGTGAGGAGTAGGATTTTGAATTCAATTCTGGATTTAACAGGAAGCCAATGAAGGGAAGCCAAAACAGGAGAAATATGCTCTCTCTTTCTAGTCCCTGTCAGGACTCTTGCTGCAGCATTTTGGATTAGCTGAAGGCTTTTCAGTGAGTTTTTTGGACATCCTGATAATAATGAATTACAGTAGTCCAGCCTGGAAGTAATAAATGCATGAACTAGTTTTTCAGCGTCACTCTGAAACAGGATATTTCTAATTTTAGAGATGCTGCGCAAATGGAAGAACGCAGTCTTACATATTTGTTTAAAATGTGCGTTGAAGGACATATCCTGGTCAAAAATGACTCCAAGGTTCCTCACAGTGTTACTGGAGGCCAAGGTAATGCCATCCAGAGTAAGAATCTGGTTAGATATCATATTTCTAAGATTTTCAGGGCCGAGTAAAATAACCTCAGTTTTATCTGAATTAAGAAGCAGAAAGTTAGCGACCATCCAGGTCTTTGTCTTTAAGACATTCCTGCAGTTTAACTAATTGGTGTGTGTTATCTGGCTTCATGGACAGATAGAGCTGGGTGTCATCTGCATAGCAGTGAAAATGTATGCTATGTCTTCTAATGATGCTGCCTAGGGGAAGCATGTATAATGTAAACAGAATTGGTCCTAGCACTGAACCCTGTGGAACTCCATAATTAACCTCAGTGTGTGAAGAGGACTCTCCATTTACATGCACAAATTGGAGTCTATTAGATAGATATGATACAAACCACTGCAGCACAGTACCTGTAATACCTACAGCATGTTCTAATTGCTCTAATAGGATATTATGGTCAACAGTAACGAATGCTGCACTGTATTTATATACAGCGGTCCCTCGTGTATCGCGGGTGTTATGTTCTAAAAAATAACCAGCGATAGTTGAAATCCGGTAAGTAGCCAGCATTATTTTTCACAATTATTTTAGATGTTTTAAGGCTGTAAAGCCCCTCACTACACACTTAATACACCTTTCTCAGACAGGCATAAACATTTTCAGACTTTTCTTTTTTGTTTAAACACTCCCAAAGTTCAAACCTGTGTAGAAAAATAGGTCCAGTATTATAGAATAAAACCAAAGATCAAACCCTGTTTTCAGGTCTAAAACATGGGAATAGGGCAGCTGTGAGAGAAAATTAATCATTAATGAATCAATGAATCAATCAAGTCCAGCTTTTTGTGCGATGGTTATCTTCTTCAGAGTCACACTGCTAGCGATCGATGTAGTGATTCTGTACTGTAAAGAAGAGACGGCACGGAGGAGATCGACAATGGTCCGCAGAACACAATGCGCTAGAAAAAAAAAGCATGCAAAATTGCACTACGCGGAAGGTGAACTCGTTATAGCGAGGGACCACTGTAATTTGTAAGGTAAGCCGTAAATACTAGTATATAGAAACCCTTACCAGCAATGATTCAATTTTTTTTCTGGCTTTTTTTTCACGGTTTGTTGACATGCTGTGTAGGTGTGTACTTGACTAGCTGATATCGACATAACGGTGGAAACATTTGACTATTGTTCACGTGTAGTTTGAATGCTGAACATTTGCCTGTTTAAATCATAAGAACTGTCACTATACAGAGATGTGCTTCTGAATGTGGACTATGTGTCTTCTCATTTTGTAATGCAGTTCTGCTTGTGTTGAGTGATGTAAACAACGATCTACACTCTTCAAATGTTGATCATTTGATTTTTTTATGACACAGCAGTGGTGTGTGTTCCCACCTTCTGCTCTTTGTAACTTAACGCGATCTTTCCATTTTCATGTTTTGGACATGATTTAGGAGTCCATCTTCGCGGTAGGATCTTACCACGGTCATTCTCGAAAACTCTAGGGGGTATCTAACCTCGGGACTTCCAAACCATACTTGGCACAGATGTTTTTGTTCAAGCCACTTGGTTATGGTGTCCCATGTATGCCTTGCCTTCTATTATCTTGCACCCTTATGTGCTGAATTGTCTCAGGGGCATCTTTACGCAGCCTGCACCTGGGGTCTTGCCTGGAGTGGTAGACCCCAGCCTTGTTCCTGTGCTGCAATGATTAGTGCCTCTGTGCTGTCTTTCAGTACAGCTTTGTCCAGCCACTGGTATGATTTGTGGATGTCAGCCACTTCCTCTATATGCTGGTGGTACATACCGTGCAGGTGCCTGTCCTTCTACGATGGTTCCTCCTCTTGCTCCTCTTCCTTCTTGGGTTTCTCCACACTTGACGGTGACTTTTTCTATTGGCTTTATGTTGGTCTCTAGTGTTGTTCACCACATCCCCACTGAGTTGGTGATGAAGGCTCTTAGGGTCCTGTTGATCTTTTACAATCCAGGCATTCCAGGATCTACGTGTGGGTCAAGTCATAGGCCTTCTTGTAGTCAATCCAGACAGTGCACAGGTTGGTCTGTTCTTGCAGTCTTGAGATACTCATCTGTCTATCAGGAGCTGGTGTTTCTCTCCTCTGGTATTCCTGCCAGTTTTTGCTCTGTGCTTCTATGCTTTCATTTCAGAGTGCAATGAGACATTAATCTGCATAATATTCAATAAAAAACTGAAAAATTGGGGTTTTCTAAAACCTTTGACCAGTAGTGTGTTTTTTTTTTCTTTCGTAAGAATACTGCTGTCAATTTGCAACTTTCTCTCCTCATTTTGATTACGTGAAGAAGCAATTCGAGAGAAAGTTTTCCTAATCACTCAGAATTAAAGACAAACAAAGCATTTAACAGTTTACTTAATCATTTCTTGCTTCAACCTTGACCTATTACATTTAATTGTAAAAGTAAGAAATTGTAGAAATAAATTTCAAAAACAAAGCTGTGAGAAACCTTTATGATACAAAGTAAGGTTTTATCTGTTTCCCATGTACAGCTCATGTACAATGCATATGCAGTCTTGGCTTGCCTTTCAAAATCTGCTTTGTTGTGAATGATGTTTCACTGTGTTGCACCATCACTTGTCATCCCTGTTCTGTCCAATGTCATACAGTAAGAGAATTTGCAGTTGGTCTGCATCTGTTCTCTGGCTGCTGTTTGTCTGTTTGTTTTGTTTTTTCCTCCTGTGTATTTAAGCATCAATTTTTGCTGGCAAGGGACACATGAAAAGAGCCATGGCACGAAGAGAAAACAAGCCCTCAGAGACGAGAAGGAGGGGGATGAAATGAAAACATGTGGAAAGAAACAAGGCTCAGGAATAAGCAGTGATTAAACAGCAAAACAATCAAACGGTGGAGATGAGAAGGACAAGAACAGGAGAAAAAAATAGATAAAGACACACACAATAATACGATCAAATAAAACAGGCAAACAAGGAGCGCTATGTGTTTGTGGACAGACCGTGGTGAGTCCATATCACACTGCCAGTTCTGGATGCCTGGCATCCAAGAGATCAGAAGAGTTTTGTTGGAAAATTGAACTGTTTTTCACACTAAATGACACCATAAATATTACTGCATGTTATCCACAATAGGATCAGTGAATGCCTTAGTGTTGCTATAACCTCTGACAAAATTAGATCCTCACATCAAAGAAAATGGTGTGAAGGCCCTGCCAACTCTAAATCGGATGAATATAAAATATAAAAATGATTTTTCTGTAGGTTTGCTTCTGTGACCTTTGATTAGGTTTTCCTGCATTTTAGTTTTAAATGAATCATAATTAGCTCACAAGTAGTTATAGATAATGTCTCCAACTGGGTTCTGTGTAGCTGAAAATGCAGAAAATGCAAAAATGCCTTCAAAGGAAAAAAATGTCAAAACTGAAGCATCTGACAGTATTATCTTGTGAGTTATTCATCATCATGTCATGAAATTCATCACAGCGTAGCATAATCACTTATTTCAACAGGTTTGTTTGTTCTTTAGCTAAATATTTAACACCATATTGATATTTAATGATTTTATTTAAACCAGATTATTGTCTATGATGGGTTTTTTAAAAAAATATATTATGTTAAGGTCTGACAGCTAAAATACTCCAGGTTTGAACATAACATGCTCATGAGAAATCATTTTACAGGTATTTTGTTTGTTTGTTATTTTTATTGTTTGTTTGTTTGTTTTGTTGTTTGTTTTAAGTGACTCTATGATGTTGGTGACAAACAGAAGATGAGAGATCTAATTGGGAGTAGATAAATTAATACATATAGTTAATGTATTATTAGGGTTACATTTAGCTGTTGGATTAGCTATCTCATTTCTGAAATTCCAAAGCAATGCAAATTAGCCACGTGGCACGATGTAAGAAGCTCTCTGATTGGTCGAACAGACACAGCTCTCCATTTCACTGTGGAGTCCGTTAATTCTTCACATATCCCTGTTGGGCAGGGTGTAAATCCAGAGGCACACACGCTTCTCAGCACTGCAAAGCTACGAGCACAAACAGCAGGTTAGAAAAATCTAGGCAGCCAGGCCATGTCTGTCCAACCAATTAGAGAGCTCCTTACATTTCGCCGTGTGGCTGATTTGCATTGCTTGTTGTCCTTCATATAGGTTAATGACCTCTGATCATGCCCTTGCTTGGGAATGTAACAGATGGCCAGTGTAGCTAGGATTATGCATATTATTAGGGAAGAGTAAGTCAATAGAACTAAATGTCAATACAATGTAACTTTAACTAAGGGTTAAAGAATTCTCTAAAAACTCTGCAAAGACATGTTCGAAGAGGCCAAAGCAGAGAAAAATGACTATGCTAGGGCTATGACTATGTGAAGTACCGAGATTCTGAAAGTGCTATAAAAAAAACAAACATCAATTATAAAGACAAAACAGGTTAGGTTTTAAAAGACTTCTGAAATAAAAATATGTAATTGGCTGAAGTTCTGTATTTTCAGAATGATAATTTTGGAAGAATCTGAACCAATTAGCTCAGTTCATTAGCTTAAAATGAGCTAATGACGCTAAAGGCCACTCTGTAGCAATGCCGAGAACAGTTTATCTGAATGTGTAGCTTATGAATAAATTTGACTGCACTTCTTTTGTAAGTGCTGTCTGTCTTGTACTTTGTCTGTCCCTCCAGAGGTGCAGCTCTCTGGTTTTTGTGTTGTTCCAGTTCAGTGGCTCTCTGATGTTCCGACACTGAAGCTTTTATGACAGACTTTTTAACCACCTCTGTGTAGAAGCAGTGAACTGGCTCCTCTTAATTAGTGCTTGGTCTCTGCTTTGAAATGACCTTTTCTCTTATGCACTTTGGTTAAATTGACTCCTGCTTCTTAGCTGTGTGTTTCCTCTGTTTTCCATGGCTGCTAGTGCATTGCTTTCTTCATAAAACTGTAAAACCTAATGTGGTCAAATTCATGTCTTGGGTTATTGATGTATTGGGCCCATTAGAATTTGAGTATTTTTGATCCATTTTTGTTTTAGTGTTGTTGTTAGTGTTTGTAAAAGTATAAAGTTTTGCTCTGTTATTCAGCTAACCGCTATACTGAATAGGTAGCTAGGTCAGCAAGGTGCTTGAATTTACTGACATTAAATGCCATGCTTAGGAGTGGCTACATCAGATGAATAGCGCAAAGTGAGCACTTTAAAGACAAAATAAGACAGAAAAGGTTGAGATGGTTTGGATATATGCAGAAGAGGGGCAGTGGATATTGGATATCAAAGCTGGAGCCTCCAACCAGGAGGAAATGAGGAAGATCACATAGAAGATTCATGGATATAGCAAAGAAGGACATGTGTGTGCAATTAGCCTACCAACGATGCATAAATTAATGCCCCCGGGTTATGTAAAAATTTACCCCTTAACCAAAACTGTTAGCTGTTTGACTAATATAAATATAGACAAATTGAAAATATAAACATGGTCAGAGGTCAGTTGCAAGTGAAAACAAGGAAAAAAACAGTTTCAAAGGGACACTATGAGCTGAACAATTTTTTGTGTATAATATAGGGACTGGATTTGTAATAGACTGGTAGAAAACTTGCATCAGTTAGGAAAATATAATGTGAGGGAGGAGACTTTCCAGGAGGATGCAGTCATTTTGGTGGCCACATCAGTTTAAATGTGCTTTAACCATTAGTACTAATTCTATAACAGACTCTAATATATACAAAACAACACAGTTTTTCAGACACCATGAGGCCTTCCACAACTATTGCCTCCCCCATTTGGAAAATCAGACATGACCTTTGAATAAAGTCAAAGAGGATTAAGGCAGAAGAGACCTTCGCAATGTCGGCCGAAGGGAGAAGTCAGAGGATCCTCCTTTGAACGTGGCTTGAGTGATGATTTCTTCACCTGCCTAAAGGCCACGCTTTGTGTGGGTTTGAGAGTGGGATGTGCTTGCATGAAGGCTGCGAAAAAATAAAAGAAAACAACTTTAATGAAATATTGAAAGAAACAGTCGAGCTCTCCTGTACATTTAAATATTAGTGATGTTTTTAATCCCTCTGTGAAGAAGCAAATGCTCAATTGTTGTTAGTCATTCATCCATTTCACTGGGGGCGATGACACCTCTAATTAATATTTTTATCAGATTTATCTAGTACTTTAACTAATCATATGATAATGCTATCATTTTTTTTCTTTAAAGCAAAAGTACCTACGTGTATAAATAAAGTAACCTTGACCCTTTTGTAAACTGAGATTTTCTGTTTTCATTGTTTTTTTAAATCGCATCCACACAAAAAACTACAAAAAATGCAAAAAAAAAAAAACAACAAAAAAGACCTACACAACCTCCCCCCCACCCCCACCCCCCAGCAAAAACACTTACATATACACATAAGTGTGTAAAAAATATAAAAACTGCAGATTAAGAGCGACAGTATTTTATATCTGCCATCGTAGAGATTCATCTCATGTAAACAATAACGTGGCGCACAGTGTGATGTCAAAAAAGGCTCACACCTTTGACGCTGCATGACTACATCTCCGCTTTCCTTGTTCACATGTAAACGCAAAAGCTGAGTTTTCGAGAATCTTCACCCTGGCAATAGTTCTTAAACATCTCTGTTTTCAGTGATCCAAAACGCTGTTTAGGTGTGAACAAAAGGCTTAAACAACGTTTTCAAAAATACCCATGTGCCTGTGGTTGTAACCATAGAATCTATTTATTAGGGTGAAAGATCTCTTCATAACACAGCTGGGATTGGTGCATTGTAGTCAGTGTTGGGAAGGTTACTTTTAAAATGTATTCCACTACAGATTACAGAATACATGCCCCAAAATGTATTCTGTAACGTATTCCGTTACGTTACTCAATGAGAGTAACGTGTTCTGAATACTTTGGATTACTTAACATATTATCATGCTTTTTACAACTACATGAATGTAATATTGCTGTGTGAATTATTACTATTACTAAAGATTACTCACCATACCAATACCAACTAGATTTTTAAATAAAATGAGTAACAGTAGGGTGGACATTAGGGTAAGGCTGCAACTTTTTGCAGCGATCTCATATATAAAACTATTCCGTGCGTATATAATACAGGTCCGCACTGTAAAGGCGTAAAACCGTAAAGGGACCTCTGGCTAATAAGTCGGGTTCTGTGTCGGGCTCGTAGCCGAAAACTAGCTTTACTTTGTTGTCTGGGTCAACTTTGCTAGCGAGAGACAGAGAGAGGCGTTGAAAGGCTGCTCCAACAGAACTTATTGTTTCGAAGGAAAACACGAAAAGAGTGTACAGTCGAGTCTTAATAGCTTACTTACAACTGGGCTCGTCAGGCACTCTTCTTGGCTGCAGTGGTTATTATTATATTTACATGCTTCCAGCTCCCGTTTCTGGTCGGTGACAACTCGTACTTTTTGACTTATCTTTGTCTTTTTTCTCTCTCCCTCTCCCTCGCGCTCACAAACACATAACGGGTATGGCAGTCCATTCTCCCTGCAGCACGGACTACACTGCCTATGAGGCTACATTCTTCAAGGCTATGCCTGTCTAATGCCTTTATATTAAATCATTTTTGTGAATAATTTTTTTAAATATTTCTTCATGCCATTATGCGGGCCACAAGTAGAGGTGACATGGGCTGCGAGATTAAGACACAGGCATTAGAGCCTCTTAATGCGTGTTTTGTTTGGGTTTCCACCAGCGTGGAATTACCAAAATAGAGAAGACACAGCCTAACATATGAAACAGGAAAAGACTGCCGTGTAATCAATTTATTTCAACAAAGTAAATGTATTCTGAATACCACCTTTTTAAACGGTAACTGTAACGGAATACAGTTACTCATATTTTGTATTTTAAATATGTAACGGCAGTACATGAACTCCCCAACACTGATTGTAGTTTAGCCGCCTGTCTTTTCTAGTTTGTCAGGATTTAATGGAATTCCATTTTCTCATTATCACAGCTTCACCTGGATTTTAAAAGTGTATCATTGGGACAACAAAAGCGTTTTCAGTGTAAAATTATAAACATTTGTAAAGGTGGGGGTTAGAAAATCTTTTTTTTTTTACTTTCTTAGAATTTAGAAAATCTGATCAGAACAGACTTCTTGCATACATCAGCCCCTCTGTTTGAAGGCTGTTCATATCATTGGACCATATTCATCTCAGGTCACTGTTAGGGTTAGTGCATTGAGATGTCTTGACGTAAGTAAATCCCAAAAAGTTGATTCTGTTCATCTGGACACAGCATTTTCAGTGAGAGAAATGTTTTGTCACTCATCCAAGTGCTTCTTCATTCTCAGCTGACTGCAGGTGTCCCAACCTTATAAACAGTACATTTGCACAATGACTGAAACTTGCACAACTTCAATGAACAATGGGCTGTTCGTTGAAGTGGTGCAATGGTCAGTTCCTTGATCATTAATATGAAAACTGTCATGACCATTGATCAACAACCACTGATCAAAGACCATGAGTACCATTCACAGAGAGTACGGGAGCGGCTGCAATCACAGCATTGTAAGATAGCGAAAGATGTACTCTTAGGCCCCTCCTCGAGTCAGAGATGGTCTTTCCCTTTTCATGTAAATGGCCTCCTAGACTTAAACCAGCGTTCCTCCCTGTCCAGGATGTTACATCCTCATCATTGAAACAGTGTCCACTGGCCTGTAGGTGTAAATAGACTGCAGAGTCCTGGACTGACGAGGTAGCTCTTCTATCTTGTGCCATTCACTTAGCCAGAGGTTGTTTGGCTTCCCTGATATATAAAACACAGCAATCCCCCTGGCACTTAACAGCGTACACTACATTACTCTGTTTGTGTTGGGGGATCCGATCCTTGGGGTGGACCAATTTTTGGTGCTGTGTGTTTTGGGGTTTAAAAGCCACAGAGATGTGTTGTTTGGAAAAAATGTGTCTCAACTGTTCCAATACTGCTGATACACAGGGGATCACTAAGGGTTTTCGCTTAGGCAGCAGTTGTCCTTCTCTGTGTAACAGGACATTATGCAGTTTAATAAGTTGGTAACAGCAAGATTTAGCCAAAGTATTTTAAAGCCTCCCAATTGCCTTTGGGAGTCAACAGTTGGTATCAGCTTCCAGTTTGGATTCGGGAGACAGACACTATCTCTACTTTTAAGATTAGGCTTAAAACTTTCCTTTTTGCTAAAGCATATAGTTAGGGCTGGACCAGGTGACCCTGAATCCTCCCTTAGTTATGCTGCAATAGACGTAGGCTGCCGGGGGATTCCCATGATGCATTGAGTTTTTCCTTTCCAGTCACCTTTCTCGCTCACTATGTATTAATAGACCTCTCTGCATTGAATCATACTTGTTATTAATCTCTGTCTCTCTTCCACAGCATGTCTTTTATCCTGTCTTCCTTCTCTCACCCCAACCGGTCGCAGCAGATGGCTCCGCCCCTCCCTGAGCCTGGTTCTGCCGGAGGTTTCTTCCTGTTAAAAGGGAGTTTTTCCTTCCCACTGTCGCCAAAGTGCTTGCTCATAGGGGGTCATATGATTGTTGGGTTTTTCTCTGTATCTATGAAGCGCCTTGAGGCGACATTTGTTGTGATTTGGCGCTATATAAATAAAATTGAATTGAATTGAATTGAATTGAATTGAATTGAATCTTTTGTTAATTCTTTTGTTGAATCATGTATTCATAATATTGTTTAAAAAAGATTAAGAAGTATTAGCCCCCAAATGTACTCTTTAAAACAAAAAATTAAAAACCTAATTCATATAAATATTTATTTTATTAGTTATTTATAGAATAACATTTATATCACTAAATGTGAGCACTTCTATTTTGACCCTTGTAAGGGCTGTGCTAACCTTTCATTAGCCCGGGCTATAAAGTAACTGTGGTCAGTATTAGGACCCTACATTCTGTTTCTTTGAAATACTGCATTGACGAGTCTTCCCTGAATGTTTTAAATCAGCTGTGGTAGTGCCAATCTTGAAAAAGCCTGGACTAGACGTTGACATGGTTGCAAACTATCGACCCATCTCACATCTGTCTTTTTTGTCTAAGGCAGCGGTCTCCAACCTTTTTTGCGCCACGGACTGGTTTGTGCCCGACAATATTTTCTCGGACCGGCCTTTAAGGTGTCGCGGATAAATACAACAAAATAAAACTAGTACCGGTACTGAAAAAAAGAAGATTTATTCATAACACACGTAGACCCAGGAAAACAGAGTTAATGATAAAAACGATAACAAAATAACGCTGAAAACCGATAAAAACCCTGAAAACTATACATTTCACACCTGAGCCTCAACTCTCGCGGCCCGGTACCAAACGACTCACGGACCGGTACCGGTCCGAGGCCCGGGTGTTGGGGACCGCTGGTCTTAGGTCTTTGAAAAAGTTGTTTTTAAGCAGCTCACTGAGCATCTGTCAACAAACAATCTGTTTGAACCATTTCAGTCTGCTTTTAGATCAAATCACTCCACAGAAACAGCTTTAATCAAAGTGGCAAACGATCTGTTGGTAAATGCAGACAACGATCGCACTTCCAATTTTATTGGATAGGCTTGAACATTTTATTGGAGTTACAGGAAATGTTTTATCGTGGCTGAGATCTTACCTGTCTGGGAGATTTCAGACTGTTAATTTTAAAAATGATCTCTCTGAGACCTGTGCAGTGGGGCATGGGGTGCCTCAGGGCTCTGTACTTGGCCCATTGTTCTGTATCTGCTGCCTCTTGGTGTTCTTTTACGTTCTTTTAATGTAACTTTTCATTGTTACGCTGACGACCTGCAGCTTTATGTTCCTTTAACCATTGGAAATTGTGCTGAAGTGTCTATCTGCAATTAGGGGCTGGTTATCGGATCATTTCCTGCTTCTTAATACTGATAAGACAGAGTTGATAGTCACTGGACTACAAAAATTTCAATACTTGTCCCAAAATTTCATCTTGAAAATTGATGACTATGTCATAAATTGCAGGGACAAGGTTAAAAGCTTGGGTGTGTGGTTCGACACGGTGCTGTCTTTCTCATGTGAAAAAGATAACAAAGGCCGCCTTTTATCATTAAGGAAGATCAAATCAGTCAAGTTTTATCAAGCGACACTGCAGAGGTTCTTCTTCACGCATTTGTGTCTTCACCAGAGATGGGCAGTAACGCGTTACTTATTACTTGTAACGCGTTACTGTAATCCGATTACTTTTTTCAAGTAACGAGTAAAGTAAGGGATTACTATTGCAAAAACGGTAATTAGATTACCGTTACTTTCCCGTAGGAACGCTGCGATACTGCGTTACTAAAACCCAGATTTTTTTGTGAGGAATTCACAGAGAAACTCGCGGATTCTTCCACTGACCGCACACCTGCACCAGGGTAAACCTCCGCCTACCCCACTCCTGCTTTACAGGTGAAAATAGAGCAACAGGACCGCTAGTCTTTGACTTTATTTGTTTTCTGCTGTGTTTTACTTGCATCTATTTGAAAGACTGAGTGTAAACACACACAAAAAATATTTTATTAGCAGGAATGTGCAGAAAATAGGTTTAAATATTAAACAAATTTCTTCCAGTCAGAGAATGTTGCATATAATTACATTTTTGCTTGATGCATAAAGTTAAAAGATTAAAACGAATAAAACAAGTTTTAAAAAGAGACTTTTCCATTTGATTACATTTTGTATGATGGATTATGCAGAAAAAGTAGAATTGGGCTGAAGATCTATTGGTTTATCACCTATTCAGGTTGTAAATTGTGTTTTTAAAAAGTAACTAAGTAACTAAGTAATTAATTGCTTTTGAAAATAAGTAATCAGTAAAGTAACAGGATTACTTTTTTGGGGAAGCAATCAGTAATTAGTTACTGATTACTTTTTTCAAGTAACTTGACCAACACTGGTCTTCACGTATCGATTATTGTAACGCTCTCCGTTCTGGGCTACCAAAGAAAAGTTTTAGAGGTTTACAGATGGTGCAAAATGCAGCTGCTCGTATTTTAACTAAAACTGTAAAATTTGAGCACATTACCTCTGTATTGAAATCCCTTCATTAACTACTTTGTCAGGTTCGAGCAGATTTTGATTTTAAGGTCCTGCTGCTCACCTACAAGGCTTTAAATGGTTTGGCACCTTCAAACCTCTGATCTTTTGCACCCTTATCTTCCATCCCGTGCTCTCCGATCTCAGGATTCTGGCCTTTTAAAGGTCATTGAGCCAGAAAAAAAAGTACTGGAGAGCGTGCTTTTTCTTTTCGTGCCCCATTTTTGTGGAACAACCTCCCTCAAGATATTGGGGGGGGGGCGTGCTCGCAAGCTACAGCCCTGAGGTTTATCCTCCTAGTGTTACATGGATTAGCAGCAGTCCAACCTTTGACTCCTGTTAGGGATGACTTGACTTGTGGGTCTTTTCAGGTAGGGTCCAGTCATTGTTATATGTGTACTGGAGATGGAAACTACTTCCATCAGAACAAGGCCTTTCCTTTTGCTGTACAGAAGCTGCATATTATAGGTGTGGCTTCTATACAATAGTATTTAAAGGATCATAAATTATAAAATGCATTTCATTTTGCATTCAGTAAGATGCAAAATTACAGACAGAGGGAGTTATCTCCTAAAGAAAATGTTTACTGAAGTCACAGAAGAAAGGAATCAAGGGTTTCTTTTCCATATACGTCTTTACAACCTCGTCTTTTTGCAAAAAAAGAAGCCACTAGTACTTCTGCATAAGCTTCACTTTTAGACCTAGAGACTACATCCATCTTTTATTTGTAGTTTGTTTAAATGTACCAACTAACTGAATCAGTACAAAAGTAAACATGTCAAAATGGTGGTGTTCAGCTAGTTGGAAGTATTTCATTTTCAGGAACAGTGTAGCTTTCATTAAGCTACATCCATGAGTGTGTGAGTCTGGATGGAATAGTTAGAAAACACTTCAAGGCACAGAATAGAAGTGCTACATGAATGTAGGTGTGATTGGAAGAATGGTGGCTTTAATGAGACCATAATTAATACTTGTGATATGTGCCCATATCTGTTACACCACCTTAAACCACAAACTGTCATTGTTACACTTTTGCTTTGAATACATATTCAGCAAACAATCATTAATCTGTAGAGGTGTTGATAGTTCTTCCCATTAAATTTGGGGGAAAGGCAAATTAACAGTCTCCCTTTTTTGCCAGTCTTTATGTTAGGCATAAAGGGGACTAAGAAGAGCACACAGTTATGTTTGACTCTTGTATGTGTGTCTGTATGTGTGTGCCGTGCTTACTCACTTCTTGTGTTAAGTGTCTACAGATCCTAAATAACCATGCACATGTGTATAGAAGCAATTTACAAAGCCCTGTGTAATCTTCCTTTTTACTTTGCTCCTGGTTTCATCTGCAGGGGATTACAGTAGCACTTTTTGTGTGGAATGTGCAAAAGGAGGAGGGACATACAAAATGGTGGAAAAAGGAAAACAAATTGTAGCATAATCTCTGCAGAAAAAAGATGACTGAGTCAGGGAGTCCCACGGACCCTCCATCTTTTTGGGGGGCTAGAAAATCCCATAATCCTTAATGTTTGATGTCTCAAAGCTAATGGCGTTTATTAGGACAGCCCAAAAGGTGCTTTGTCCACAATGTGGTTGCTGTTGAGGTTTTGAATGACATTGCAGGGAGAGAGCTGGTAACTTTAGCTTAATCTGGGCTTATCCAGCCCTGATGCATGCACAGGTGTGTGGCCCTTAAACCCACAAAAGGCCATGCTCTCCCGTGCGAGCCAAAGATCAATCCTGCTCCAGGGGCTGAAGATGTCCAGAGGAATACATGCTGCACCTTTAACCCAGGAGGTTTTAGCCCCCTCATGAACTGAACTGCCTATTATCACATTTTAATTAAAAGGCTGCTCATTTTTCCCTTACCTGCTCAATAAGATATGGAATGATCTTTTCCTGCTGAATCACTTTACATTTCTTAAAGCAAGTCATGGAGGTTGAGTTGCACATAGTCAACTGCAGGATTTTTGTTTTGACCTCGCCATTCAACCCTGAGACTTTTGTTTTGTGTTTTGACCATAAATCCTGTCAGTTCATATATTCAGCAGTAGTGATTTGTGTCGCACTAGAATATTCAGTCACTATGGATGGTAACATCTTACATCTTAACTTAGCATCTTGCCCTCAGAAAACATGACCTTTAAAATGTAAATCAAATATGTCAAAGTTGGTTTGAGTACCCAGTGTATACATCAGATTACACCAGTCTGAATATAGTACCACTAAATTTCCAGGGCATTCACTGCTAGCAAACAAACATGAGTGGCTGTAGCTCAGGAGGTCGAGCAGGTCATCTGCTGATCGGAAGGTTGGTGGTTTGATGCTCCATGTCAAGCATCCTTGGGCAAGATACTAACCAAGTTGTTCTCCAATGCATCTATTGGAGTGTGAATGTACTTAGAAAGCACTAATAGAGCACTATAGAGAAAGTGCTTATGGGAATGGGTGTGATCGGGTAAATGTGGCATGTTGTATAGAGTGCTTTAAGTACTCCAGGAGAGTAGAAAAGTGCTATATAAGTGTAAATGCTGTTAAAATGTTCTGTGTAGTTTTCATGATGTAGATGACTGATTTATAATAAGTTACATAATTTCATGAATATATATAGTTTGTGTTGAAATGTCTTTATTTGAAATGTACATGTGTAAAGTGTAAGAGCTAGTGTCTCGTGAGAATACCCTTAACGAGAGTACACGAGACTTTGCATGGACTGCGAGGGAGCAGATGTCTCTCATGAAGCGAAGTTTGCTAAAAGAAAAGGCAATACAAGGACTTAAGGACCTCTTTTCAGGACAAGCAGCCAACGAGGTATTTGTCATTTGAGAAATGTTTTTTATTTGTGTTTGGACTTAATATGTGTACTGTAAAGTTGCTAATTGGTTTGTACTGTTCGCTCGTGACCAGTTCTCACGGCGTACTGGCGTAATGGCGTACTGGTGATGGTGAAGCTGAGGAGAGAAGCCCCAAGTAATAACGTTTCAAAGAACCAACCTGTGTCTGTGTTGTCGTGAAGAGAGCTACAATAAGAACCAGTCCATTTGCATCATGTTTACTGCCTCCTGTGCAGTCTTTCAGAGAGGACACAGAGCAACAAGATAATCCAGTGGAAGTGGTTGTGGTGGGCTATAGGTTGCACCTGAGGCAATTTGTTTACATATTGGTGACAGGTATCCCAGTCATTTAAGTTTCTGAAGGGGGTTCCATATGAAACAGCTCTGGATTTGTTGCATATTGATGTAGGTGCCAGGTTTTGAAAGCGAAAAAAAAATTATATCTCTGGTTACTCTGTTTATTGAAACTGCTCATAAAAGGTCTGAAATTTTTAAGGTACCCACTGTTAATATTCAAGTTGTTTCAGTTCAGTGTCACAATTTGCATCACATCATGTTACATGCTAGGTGAAGTCAGATGTCTACCTGTATTAACTTCACAGAATTTTTTTAAAACCCTCTGAACTTTTCACCATAAATATATAATTTCCCACAAAAAAACAACCTTTATCTAATCTCTGTTCTTTTAAGACTTTAGAGAAACTCACTATAATTAGCTCGGCACGCTCTTCATGTGGTTCATTATTCTGACCAATTTGTCAGAGAATGAATGACATTGATGTTGCCTCTGAATGTTGAAGGACTGCTGACTCTCTTATTGGATTTGCAAAGCCACTCCTTCAATAAAATTCCCTATAATTCAATAACAGAAATCAAGGCTAGAGGCCCAGTGATCCATAAACACTATGATGATGAGGTCATCTCTTACCACATGCCAGCACATGATGCAATAACAGCATCATCTTCAGAGTGGCTGCTTTATTAGCCTACATAAAGAGGTACAATTATATCATGTGTTTCATTCTCAAACCTAAATGCAATGTGTGTGAGTAATTTGATCGCTCTGGATATGTGATGGTGTAGAAACTTTGTCGATGTAATTAATGAAAGACGAAAGAAGAAAAATACAGAGGACTCTGTGTTGTGTGGATTTGGGGATCCATAACATTTTTACTAAAACACCTCATGATATGTCCAAACCCTGCATTTCTTCAATTGCTACCATCTTCCTTCAAATAACATGCTTGGTGGTTTGAATTTCCTGCAGGGGTGATTCTGCCCCCTCAGATTTGTGGTCACACCCTGCTGACTAAAAGATCCCCCACCTCTCCCCCTCCCCCCTTTTTTTTCTTTTCCCACAGATAGAGCCATATGTAAAGATGAAATACCACACACTACTTCCTGTCAGGTAGAAAATGTTTCAGCATCATCCCAGTTACCATATCACCTTTTGCTTCTGAGATTATTTTTGGAGCTAAACTTCTTTACACCATTTATGGGCAAAGCGAGATGAAGTCTCTATCTGTTCAACAGTTCATGTTTACAATTACAAGGACTACAAGCAACAGGAGGCATCAGCTGGCGGCTGTACATGTACATTGTGCAATTGCCAAAGCAGTCAGCAGCATGGTTTTATTGTTGTTATTGTTGTTATTTGTTTGTTTGTTCACCTGTCATAATAAGATTACTCTTTTGAGTTACGACATATTTGTACCTTGTTATGTTCACCAATCCAACACTCAATAAGGCTTCAAAGAAACATGTAATTAATAACGTGTCAGATATTATTTAGTCACATTGAGCAAATGACCTTTCATTATGAGCTGCACTCAACATTTTGCTCTTGAATATAAGTATGCCTGTGGGGCTATGGTGCTTTGCTGAAGATGACAGGGAAACCGTTTCTGCCCACTGGGGACTGAGAGGTCAGCGTCAAATCAGAGTGTGCAGATTGCACTGATGTTACTTTGGTGTTAAGTAACCAGAGATAATACCTGAGAAGGTCCTTCATTGCTGTTTTACATTTTACAGCAATAGTTAAAAATAAACATGTAAACACTAAACATGTGTCGGAGTGAGAATGTTTGTTTAAAGGCAACATATTTAATGTTAAAATCTATAAATATTCATGAATTGTAGTCCAAGATGGCTGGTGAGCATACATGCCATCCAACAAAGTGGACTGATTGAGCCAAAAGACAATTTTATTTAAGTCTGGATGAAGGGTTCGTGATGTTAGCCAACTGCTGCCAACATCTAAACATAATCATAAAACTGAACTAAAAACTGATCACAAGTAAACTCAGAGACGTAAAAAGGTGATACTGGTGATACTGGGTAAGGAAGCAACATGTTGACAATGAATATCTCCATGGTATGTTTAGCATCAACATCATTGTGACTTACCAGATAAGTCAATTAACATTTTCACATGTTTAGATAGAAAATACAAAATATGGGAATTTCATGTAAATTCACAATATTGTTCATAAACACCAGTCCAATACAGAGACAAAAAGGACATTTTTACAGGACTGCGTAGCTATCTTGAACACAAAGTGCATCCTTATAGAACCGCCTCTTAGCAGCAATAACTGAAATACTTACATAATTGTCTTCTGTATCAGTCTCTCATCTGATTATAGAGGAAATCTGGCCCTCAGCTCTCAGTGTCATGATCTGTGATGGCAGACCGTGTGGAGAGCAGTGGGCCCAAATGCAGACGAACTAAACGTGGAAACGAAACTAGATTATAACAAAATAGCGAAAAACAGAATATTAATCAAACACAAAAACCACCTAATTAAGAAACTAATCGCAATAACCTAAACTGGGAAAAAGAAATATACATGAAAACCAGTAACATACATGACCACTTGAGATATGGGAAGATTACCAGATGGCGAGCACTCTCCCAGAGTACTCAAAGCGCTGTACAACATGCCTCATTCACCCATTCACTTCCTTCTATACTTAAGTGCAATCTAACCAACATTCACACACATTCACACTCCGATGGAAGCATTAGAGAGCAAACTTGGGGTTAGTATCTTGCCAAAGGATACTTGGCATGCAGACTGTGGAAGCCAAGGCTACGTCCACGAGTACACGGGTATTTTTGAAAATGAAGATTTTCCGTTTTCGTTTATTAAAAAAAATCCCGTCCACACATGAAAGCCAAAAAGGAAGGAAAACGCTGCTAGGAACATGCCAAAGCAGCAGGTGGCGTTATATTCCTATCCGTGTAGAAATGTTGGCCAATCAGAAGTCAATAAGCCTCGGTGGGAAAAAGTAAACAAAGATGGGGCATAGAACTGAGTCGTATGTGTGGAGGGACAGTAACTGTGTGTGTATATGTAAGCATTTAAACACTGCAGAGAGTACAATTAACAGTAACAGTATTGTAGAAATTCATTTCACCGAAACAATAACGTGGCGCACAGTGTGACGTCAAAAAATGCGCACACCTTTGACACTGCGTTTTCTCAGTTTACCTTGTCCACACGTAAACGCAAAAAAATAGAAAAATCTGCGTTTTCAAAAATACCCGTGTACGTGTGGACGTAGCCCAAGAATCGAACCACGGACCTTACAGTCAGTAGCTGATCTGCTCCGCCAGCTGAGCCACAGCCACCCCATGTGGTTCAGTGGAAACACACGGGGAACACAGCTGAAACAAATGAACATGACGCCACAGAGGAAGCAAAACTAAACAAATCGAATATGGAACATGAGACTGTCAAAATAAAACAGGAAAAATAGTGAGACGTAGACTGTGATAACGCAAGCTACATAATAGGACATGGAGCAGACATGAAACACATGACAGACTGGGGAGACGGCGTGGAACACAAGGAGAGGAACACGGTAAGGACGACAAAACACAGATGCCACTAAGATGGCAAGGGAGAGTGAGAGGGGACCATGAGGATGAGGGAGGGAGAGAGAGCATGAGAGAGTGGGAGAGAGGCATGACAGGCTGAGGGAAACATGGACAAACATGACAGACAGAGGAGACAGGAGGCATGGAATGAATGTGAAGAAGGAAACATGGGAACAGAAAGGGGAAACAAGACGCGTACATAAACACAGCCTAATGGACAAGTAACAAGTAACTAAACTGATCACAAGTAAACTCAGAGACGTACAAAGAATGAACAAAGAACTAACCAGTTAAACCTCAATAATTATACATAACAGCCACCAAAACACAACTGGCCCAGAATCATGACAGTCAGATTCCAGCACATGATTTCCATCACATTGAGGTATGGACTTTGACTGGGTCATTACTATAGTCAATTACTATCTTTACTATCTTTTTTTTTTTAGCCAATCTGTTGTAGATGTGCTACTGTGTTTGCCGCCCTTTTTCTTGACCCAGTTTTAGCTAAGTTTAGCTGTCAACAACCAGTCTTTCTCGTGATAACTTTGGGGAAAACCTAACCTGAACTACTCATATTGTTTCAGTTTTTTTCTAATTGTGCTTTCATTAACTTTATCATTTAGAACTTTAAGTGAGGCCTGTGGAGTTTTAGATGTAGCTCCTAGGGGTGAATTTACTGCTACGTCAAGTGCTGGGAAAATTTTGGCATTGTGTGAAACGCAGTGTTGGGGAGTAACGGAATACATGTACCGCCGTTACGTATTTAAAATACAAAATATGAGTAACTGTATTCCGTTACAGTTACCGTTTAAAAAGGTGGTATTTAGAATACAGTTACTTTGTTGAAATAAATGGATTACACGGCGGTACTTCCCTGTTTCATATTGTGGCGGGTCAGGACTGTTTGGGTTTTGTTTGACAGCTACGTTCTGTTGTGTTACAGTTGCCATGGTTACAGGGTGCCGCTCTCTCTCTCTGCGTGTTTCCTGGGTGAGAGAGCGCCTGTTGTTGTTGTTGTTGTGCTAAGCTAACAGGCAGAATGCTAACGGTATAGCGCTAAAGAATGTAGCATCATAGGGAGTGTAGTCCGTGCTGCAGGGAGAATGGACTGCCATACCCGTTATGTGTCTGTGAGCGAGGGAGGGAGAAAGAGGAAAAGTACGAGCTGTCATCGAGCAAAAACGGGAGCTGGAAGCATGTAAATATAATAATAACCACTGCAGCCAAGAAGAGAGCCTGACGAGCCCAGTTGTAAGTAAGCTATTAAGACTCGACTGTACACCGTGTTCGTGTTTTCCTCCAAAAACAATAAGTTCCGTTGGAGCAGCCTTTCAACGCCTCTCTCTGTCTCTGGCTAGCAAACTTGACCCAGACAACAAAGTAAAGCTAGTTTTTGGCTACGAGCCGACACAGAACCCACCGTATTAGCCAGAGGTCCCTTTACTACGGTTTGGAGCCGCGGACCTTCAGTAACAGTAATAAATCACAGCAATAGTACATTCACGTAGTTGTAAACAGCATGATAATATATTAAGTAATCCAAAGTATTCAGAATACGTTACTCTCATTGAGTAACGTAACGGAATACGTTACAGAATACATTTTGGGGCATGTATTTTGTAATCTGTAATGGAATACATTTTAAAAGTAACCTTCCCAACACTGGTGAAACGTTCCACACCAGCAAACTACCCAAACTTCTCTGTTTAGATTAATTAAGTGCATTTTTTAGTAGCAACTGCTTGCCCATTGTCCTTTTAAATCCTGTGGAAACAGTAAAACTGCTGTTATTTTTATAAGACTGTATAGAGATCTGTGAAGATGTTCTTTTTCTCATTACTGCAAATTATATTTTAGTGAGTTTTCAATTTGAGCCCATTTGGTTCAGTTAAACTCATTTCCATAGTTTCATGATGTACCATGGAACCAATAACTGGTACTGGTCATCTGATTGGACAACTCTGATTTTCCTGGTTCCTTCAACCTGTATTTCAAAATATCTTTGAGCAAGATACTTGTAGTACCAGGTAAATGATAAGAGGTAGGAACGTTTGTGCTGGGTTGTTGTTGGGAGGAGGATATAAAAATAATAAAGGACACTGACAGGAGTAATGGCAGGTCTCGTGTGGGTATGAGTTATGTCTCCAGTTAGACAGCACACACAACCTCCAAAAATGGAACAATACTGAACCCTGAGATCGTGTCTAACCAGATACTTAGTCTGCTGAAAACCTAGTTAATGCATTTGTTACTTCTAAGCTGAACTATTGTAATTTATTGGTATCAGGGTTTTTTAAAAAACTCCCTGAAAAGCATTCAATTTATCCAAAATGCTGCAGCAAGAATACTGACAGGGACTAAAAAGACAGCCTGATAACTTCTGGTTCCCTGTTAAATCCAAAATCAAATTCAAAAGTCTTATCATCTCATATAAGGTTTTGAATAATCAGGCCCCATCTTAACTTAAGAACCTTACAGTACAGTATAACAGGTTTAAAAGTAGAATGTGAGGCAGAGCATAGAAGACAGACATCCTCTTATCTTTTAAGATTAGGTTTAAAACTTTCCTTTTTAAGATATAGTTTGGCTGGATCAGATGACCCCAAATCTTCTCTTAGTTGCAGTGTCATAGACGTAGATGCTGGAGATTTCCAGAAATGCAGTGTTTCTTCTTCACTCATCCTTGCTCACTCACACCATTCTGCATTTTATCATTAGTTATTACTATTACAAAAAAACTATATCACGACAAAGCATGTAATACACATGCCAGTCCCGACAATGTTGTTGGTTCTTACCTTAACCATCTTTATTTATTTATTTATTTTTGTTTTCTAACAGTGAAACAGACAGTAGTGATTTTCGTGCAATTGTCAACTTATTATGGGATTTCTCAGGGTGAACTGAGTATATGGACATGATCAGTCTGTGTTTTTTGTTCTCAGTTGGATTGGTTTCATGGTGTCAGGTTGAGCCTTAAAGTGTAGAGTCTCAAAATCCCAAAGCCTTAATCTTAAAACTAGCAGTTACAGAGGATACCACATTCACCATTTTTTTGTAAATAAAATCTACATATATGTAGTGTTTGGATCCCATACAGTTGCCCTGGCATGTACCCCTAATGTGCAGTGCTAATTGCAGCTTTTTGAACCAAATCAAACTCCTCCTCTGCTGCTTCTGAGGTGACTAATTTCCCCTGTAAACCCTTGCTCCAGTCACGCATGGCTTGCTGTTTTCTCTGCAAGCCTTTGATAGTGGTGCAGTAGCATTAATTGTTTTGTACTGTTTGGTCACCACTCCCTGTAGGTGGGCTCCATTATCTATACCAACTCCAGAGATAGACCCCTGTGTCATGTCAGGGCCCCCTGCTCGGAGAAAATTGGCAATTAGGAGACTGGCATCTCAAGGCTTATACTGGGGTTTCTGTTTGATGGCGTTTCTGAGTCATTATTATGGGTGAATTGTTATAAAATGTTCCATGGCTACTGATGCTATACTTAAATGTCTTTAGACATGCAAAGATGCCACAGAAGTCTCAATAGGTTTGATCTAGTCACACAAGTATGAGTGCAAGATTATGACTCTGTATGTGTCTGCTACATCTTAAGTTCCAAATTTCGGTAAAAGACAGGTTATTTTTAGAGAATGTCCTCATATATATATATTAGGGGTGCAACGATACTCGTATCGATATTGAACCGTTCGATACAGTGCTTTCGGTTCGGTATGCATATGTATCGAACAATACAACATTTTTAATTTATTTTATCAACTTTCCTTCTGACGGTGCTGTCTGTGTTGAGCGCTCAGTGGATCTGCGCTCGACAGTGCAGCCTAGGCGGAGTAGTCGAACACAGATTCACTGAGCGCAGGGCAAGCTAGCTAGACAGAAGTTAAGCTCGTTGCAACATGGCAAATTGAACCTCCCCCACCCTCATTCAGATCTGGCCTCTGGAACTATTTTGGTCTTCATGTGACGTATGACCCTGAAGGTAAGCGAGTCATGGACTAAAGTAAAACAGTATGTCAGATGTGCCAGCAATGCTCAATTACATGAGTGGGAACTAGTGTGTTAGCGCAGTTAGCTCGTTAATGTGTTGACGTTGTCCAGCCCCACACACTGGGCAATCCGCGGTAGCTCGTTAACGGAGATTTGCCGTGTTGTGGCGTTAACCTCATTTCAGATTAAGGCTGACAGCACTAGTGGGAACAACGAATATGACTGCACATTTACCCGATAGCATCCTAGTGCAAAGACAAGTGGAAGCAGACAAAAACAACAAGCACGCATACAAACTTTACCGAGTCATTTAGACAGCCGTTAGCACATGATTCTCCTTATGGGGACCTGATATGTTTAATATGCTGCTGAGAATATAGCCCAGAAGAAGCGTATAGTATAGCTTTTATTTTGGAAAGAGACATTTCTCTGTAATAAACTCTCTTTTCCAAAGATGAGTGATTCCTCAATCAGATACAGGGCTCACAAAATCGCTAGCGATTTTCCCAGTCGGGCTGCCCTGCTCTGCTCGTCGGCCTATCGTAGGAAGGAAAAATATATGTCAATGCTTTTGCATTCTTTCGGAAATGTAGCTGGGTAATTATGTCATTGGCATCGGTGAGCCACTGTCAATATGTGACATATTGAAATCACGTTTGAATTTGCGCTTGTTTTTTGCTTTCACTTTGCAATCGCGCGAACTGTGTATAGAGAGCGACAGCACTGATTGGTGAGTGATGATAATTTGCGCACCAATTCCTCTGACATCATCTTATCAATCGTTAGCTTACTATGCATTCATGACAAGTGAAATCTCCCGCAGCAAGCTTAAACATGTGAGAGGTTGATCGCGCAGAGAATCGCTGATCGTTATGTGAGTGCGTGTGTAAAAGCAGCAGGATATATATTTTAGTTCTGCTGAGCCAAATAAGACAGGTCAGGGTGAAGAAGTGACAGCCAAAGAAAAGCTTACCACAAAACGGAAAAGTTATGACAAATCAGACTATAAGGCAAAAAGAAAGTGCAGCTTTATGGTTTCATGGACAAAAGAATTTCTGTGGCTGCAATATGACGAGCTAAATAACCAGGGCTGCACATAAGTGGTCCGCAGGTGCGCATTCGCTGTCAAAATAAAAAACGCGCACAAGATAAGAAGTTGCAACGCGTGTTTGCATACATAAGATTTTCAGGAGGAGGACAGACATTTGTTTAGAACTCATAAAGATGTCGAAGAAGCTCCTTTAAGCAATTACTGTGATGTTCCTCCACCTCCAAAGAAATGTCAGGAGTCCGAACCACAAAAGAAGCGCGTATTCTCGGAAAAGTGGTTGCAGGAGGTGAGCTGGCTTCAAACAAATGATGAACGCACAGAGATGTGGTGCAGAATGTGCCGTGAAAATTTAATAAACGACAAATTAAAAAGGCATGAACATTTTTTTTGTATCGAAAAAATATCGAACCGTGACACCAAAGTATCGAACCGAACCGAACCGTGAATTTTGTGTATCGTTGCACCCCTAATATATATATATAAACTGAGCCCAAACTAATCTCACAGACTGCTCAGTGCTCCAGCTTGTATGTTACACAGACTATTTCTCCACAGAGTTAAGTCTTTTCTCAGAGTTTATTACCAACCTGCAGCATCAGATGGGTGCTGATTCATGCCTCTCCAAAGAAAGAGAGTTACACATATTTAAGCATTTGGCAGAACAGCATTTCTTTCATTATTTTGATTAAATTATTACAAATTATTATGGTGACCCCTTGTGATATATTCAGTCATCTACCAGCAAATGATATGCACTACCTAAATGGCCTTTATTTGTATTTGTATAGCGCTTTTCTAGTCCCTAAGGACCCCAAAGCGCTTTACACAACCTGTCATCCACACATTCACACACTGGTGATGGCAGCTACATTGTAGCCACAGCCACCCTGGGGCGCACTGACAGAGGCGAAGCTGCCGGACACTGGCGCCACCGGGCCCTCTGACCACCACCAGTAGGCAACAGGTGAAGTGTCTTGCCCAAGGACACAACGACCAAGACTGTCCAAGCCGGGGCTCGAACTGGCAACCTTCCAATTACAAGGTGAACTCCCAACTCTTGAGCCACGATCGCCCCAGCTGAACTATCATTTGCATAGTTTTTAGTTTATCTGTTTACTAAAGTGGTGAAGATGTAAATGGACTGATTCTTATATAGCACTTTTCTACTCTCCCGGAGTACTCAAAGCGCTCTATTCAACATGCCTCATTCACCCATTCACACCCACTCAAACAAGCTCTTCTAAACTCAAATGAAAACTAACCAACATTCACACACATCCACACTCCAATAAACGCATCGGAGGGCAACTTGGGGTTAGTATCTTGCCCAAGGATATTTGGCATGCAGATTGGGGAAGCCAAGGATCGAACCACCGACCTTCCGATCAGTAGCTGAGCCACAGCCACCCCAAATGAGATGTGTTCTCATAAATACAAACATATAACAGCCAAAATAAGAAAACTCTAACCTAATGCATGTAACTTGATGTACTGTCAGTTCTCACAAACACATGAGTGCAAAAGTACTGTAGCTCATTCTGTAAGTGTTGCAGGAATGTCTGAATGGGAAGCGCTAACATAAAAACGACTTGTGTTTACATGGTCACTTTAAAAACTGAAGAAGCCAGAATGGATGTCAGGGTGGTGGAATAGTTAGTTGTTACTTCACAGCAACAGGGACTTGGTTTGATTCATAGGGCTTTCTATGTGCAGTTCGCAGGTTCTCTCTGTGGCTGCAGGGGTTTCATCTGGGTTCTCTGGCTTCTGCCCACAAACCAATGAGTAGTGCACTGTTTTTTTAAACTGCCAGGGGCAATTTGCAGTGTCCAGGCTGTGTCAAGGATGGACAAATCAAATCAAATATGCAGATCCATCTGCTATGGTGACCCCTTGTGAATAAGAGTAACCCCACCAGGCAGTCGACGATGTTTTGAAGCCCCTAAATAAATGACATCCACACATCTTTGAATTGGCTTTACCTTACCATATATAAAGCTCCTTGAGGTAACTGTTGTTGGTGTGATTTGGTGCTATATAAATAAAACTGAATTGAATTGAACCCTAACCTTAATTTTAATGGTCACTGTGGCATAAACACTGCATGTACAAAATCACCAGTTTATTTTATTTTATTTTTTTTCAGGTACACATACAAGTTTTAACAACATTATAGCTTCATTAATGGTGTCCTGTGTCACAAAATTATCAGAGGGATGCCAAGACCTGAAAGTGGAGTTGCTGCACATACCAAAAGGTAAAAGGAAAATGCTGTTGGGTAGGGCTGCCACAAACGATTATTTTGATAGTCGACTAGTCACCGATTATTTTTGTGATTAGTCGACTAATCAGATCATCATCCATTGGACATAAAACGTACAGCTTATTGCACCAGCAGCATCTGCTCTTATATAACTATCATTAGCTTACAACCTGGAGTAAATTCTACCATCTCACACTTCTGTTTAATCAGTTTTCTGTTTGACGTTTATTCAGCTGTGTGAAAACTATAACTTTAATCTCAGCTGATTTACTCAGGAACAAATAAAACACAGAAAAAAGCCAAACAATAACATTTTGAGGTTATTTAAGTGACTTATATATCATGTAATGTAGCTTGCCATCACCAGTGTGTGAATGTGTGTGTGAATGGGTGAATGACTGGATGTGTAAAGCGCTTTGGGTCCTTAGGGACTAGTAAAGCGCTATATAAATACAGGCCATTTACCATGTTTAACCTGAGTAGCAAAAGACCGCGGGGGTTTTGAAAACAATATGCCAGGAGTTCACTGTTCTCGCCCCGGCTTAGGGATGGGTACCGGTATCCGGTGCTATTATGGCAGCGGTTCTGACATAAACGGTAGTAAGCAGACCGAAAAGCAGCGCACATTTCGGTGCTTTATTTTCCTGAGCTGTGATACACTTTAGATTCTAGCCAATCATTTTAGGTTTCCGAGGATAGTAGGCGGGCCCAGGTACGTACGTTCTTTTAGAGCAGAGCTACAGATTAAAAATGCCCAAGGCGAAGCGGTCAAAGTCTGGCTGTACTTCACAGCAAAATATGCAAACTCAGCAGCTGCAACAAGTGCTTTAAGCTTATACTGTGATACAGTCAAAGGAAGTAACACCTCAAATCCGATGAAACACCTGGCGACGTATAGCGGTTTTTTAAAAGCCGAGAAATGCGCCGTATTTGATAGCTTGCTGCGAGACCTCACACCGAGTACATCTACTGCGGGTGGTTTGCCTGTTATCGGACCCGGAGTTAGCAGCATCCCCCAAAAACCTGAAGAGGAGAGTCCTGGCCCCTAGCCCTGCCAGTGTAGCAGAAATGATGACGGATGATGATGCAGCAGCAGTCGTTCTTCTCTGTGTGAGTAGCTTAATGTTGTTCATGTGTAATTTACGTTGAGTAGGCTAACCACGTTATTACATTAATGCAGTAAGGTGAACTAGCAAACACCGTCGTAGTTACATGCGGCTGTCTTCTTGTTTGGTGGCAGATACTCCCTTCACCCTGGCCAAAAAGGCTAAAATGACCAAAGAAAAAGTGGAAAACAGCTGAACATGAGAGGTTTTTGGACAAAGTTTTTGTTTTCCATTCTTTAATCACCGGTTTGAGCACCGTTTAAGCACCAGCACCGTTTCAAAAGTACCGGTTTGGCACCGGTATCGGATAAAACCTAAACGATACACTGTAAGAAGTCATCTATAGAATTTACCCAATAAATCTGAGGTAACAATTTACATTGACTTCTTTGGGGTAGATTTAAGTCAATATATTGTGTATAAAATAGCTTCAATAAAAAGCCATGAAATACTTAATTAAATTGGGTAAAATTTACCTCATATTTACGTATATATTCAACAGCTACTTACTCATTGAAATTAGGTAAAATTAATTATATAATTACTAATAAAATTTAATTATTATCAGTTGATAAACATTACCTATTCATATAAGGTAAAATGTACCCCCCAAAAAAGACATTCAGATGGTTCATCATCTCAATGTTTTTATTCCATAAACAGAATAAAGACAACACTTTCAAAGGCCACTCAGTCCATTTTAAAAGCCAAAAGCACATACAGAAACTCTACAAGGTTGTTTCTGTGCATATACGTTATCAAAAATATGGATACATAGAACAGAACACTAACACCAACATTCAATCTGTGCTCGCTGTCAGAAGAAAAATTACAGCTCCATCAAGCTATGTCTGGACAAAAGATCCTCTGGGAACAAGAGGGGAAATGTGTGTGCATTGCACAAGCTTATTTTTGAGGCCGTGGACCTTTTTCAGTAGTTTGGCCCCGTCAAGTTCCAAAAAAAGTTTTTGAAAAGTTCTTCAGCTCCTTTGGATATTCGAGGTTGAGGGCATATATCAGTCCCATCAGCAGTACACATGCCTTTGTTCGGCTTCCACATCCCTCCATCACTTGGTTTCCCTCAACCACAATGGACACATCTGATGGATCCTCCTCAGCCATGATGTTGTGGATCACGATCACCTTCATCTTATTGTCTGTGTAATCCTCACATTCCTACGTGTTAAAAAGAAAGAAACAAAAAGCATACACATGTTTTATTTTATTTATTGCTTTTTCAATATATTTCAGTTTATCTAAAGAGGGGAGCGGACAGAAGATGAATGGAGAAGGGGAGAACAGGGGATAGGAGAGGACAGGAGTTAATAAGTAATCTGTTATCAATATGACAAACCTGGCAGTCATGAAAAAGATCTTCTTGTCTTTCCCGAGGTAGCTAATGAGGCAGCAGATAAGGAGATCCCTTTTCTTTTCAATGCTTTGAATCTGTAGGAAGATACAATTTAGTGAAAAGACTAAGTCAAGTGATTTACTTACATTAAGACTGAATTAAAAACAAAAACGTGGCTGATGTCTATCTCCAGCTTTCAACAGGTGAGAGGCTACACCCTGGAATGTCAATGACAAGGCAACATAGAGACAGACAGGATAAACAACCATGCACGCACACACTCAAACCTAAGGACAATTTGGAGAGACCGATTAACCTAACAGTCATGTTTTCTGACTGTGGGAGGAATACCTGGGGGGAACCCACACATGCACAGGGAGAACATGCAAACTCCATGCATAAAGACCCTGGGTCAGGATTCGAACCCAGGACCTTCCTGCTACCCACTGCAGCCCTCCATAATTACATATTTGTGAAACAAGTCAAATAACATACATCATTCAAAGTGTCCAGCAGAGGTCTTATCTTGGAACCAGCAGCTCCTCCTTTGGCAGGCATAAGCTGCTGGTGTGTACTCATCAAGTTTCAGCATGAATGTCTCCACCAACGAAACTGGTGATGCGTCTGAACTCTTCGATGATCTAAGAAGTAAGGGGACAAAAAAATGAAATTTTAAATGACAGACCAGATCTCATAGTTATAACATGAATGTTTTTTTATTTATCTGTTTTCCTCCTGAAAAATCTCCCTATGGCTGGAGTTCATGATGCTGCTGCATCCCAGTGATCATCTGAGCGGATAATGAAGCAGACACGTGAGCAAAGCTGTATCTGCATGACAGAACAAGCGACTACTGCCGCACACATTTTTAAATACAAGCAACCATGCTTCAGAGCTTTTCAGCAGGTTCTGGTGCTGCTAAAACAAAGCCGCCAGTTACAGCTGGGAGAAAGCTTTCCGTGAGCTCTCCGCGATGATGAGGAGCTACAGATCAATGGGGAGACGCAGACAGAAGCAACAGCTGATTTTTAAGAGTTTAAAACACGACTGTTGGGAATGATCTGCCCAATGTTCATAGAATCTCAAAGACATACAGGATTTAAGTTTGTTTACCTGTTTTATATGTTGACCGAGAAGCAGAGCCACCACAACTTAAGGATTGCCCCTCTCATTTCTCAAAAAATAATTGTCTGACGTCCATTTTCTTTTCCATCAAGGCAGGAAAGTAGTTTGCAAAGACTGTGATTCAACTTCATGGGCTTCATCCTCCTGGGGACGCATTTGTAGACGGATCATTTGCATGCGCTATTATATATTATTCACCCTGTGTAAATAGCTTACCTTCACTTCTGTGGTTCGATCGGGTTCGATGGAAGCCGGAGAAAGGACCCAGAATTTGCTTGCTGTCCCGCTTGGTCAAAAAGAGCAGTCTGGCGCATGCGCAATTAGGAAAATAAGACTCAATGTTTGGGGGTATATTTTACTGCATTTTTTAATGTAATGTTGTTACTGTTAGGAAAAGGGTATAATTAACCCATTACTTTATAATTCCTTGGCTGAGTGCAATAATAGAGTAAATTTTACATGATTTGCATAGATTATATATACCTCTCTCCAAAATAGCTTTTATCAGTGTACCCATCCCTCGCTATCGAGCTGGTGGGTAACCGACGTCTCAGAAAACATCGGAGCACTTTTGCAAATATGTGACGTCTTGATAAACCGAGCAGATATTTGAAGTGTACACAGCTACATTCTCGCCTGAAAATATGTTAAAAGTTTATTTTGTAACCCAGAAAGAGTAATAAGAGTAAAATTAAAATAAGTAGCTGCCACCATTGTTGAAAACTGGAATTGGCTGAGCCGCGCTCTCAATTATGGGATAGGTTGGGCCACAAAGGATACGCCCAACCCATCCTTCAAATCTGAGGAAAAGGAGGATGCATTTGGAGGAGTCTTCGAGTTTGGACAGCCTTTGTTGCGTCGCTGTAACATAATTGGCCTACAAATGCGGCCTCTGAAGGATGCGGCCCCTGAATTTGGACACGGCTATGAAACCGGAGACTGCTTCTTCTTCTTCTGGGTTTAACAGCATCTGGCATCCTTGTACAAACGTGGCAGCCCTACTGTTGGGACTGAATGCCCTTCCCTAAGCCTACTTGTTTAAACTGGATTACTCGCTTTAATACAGATTTTACTTACTTTTTTTAATTTGTTGTTTGTGGTTGTGTTTTCCTGGTTTCTGTATTTTAATTTATTAGAATCTATTAGAATCTATTTTAATCTACTGTTTTATCTTTTTCTCTTTGTAAGGTGACCTTGGGTTTTAGAAAGGCGCCATGAAATAAAATGTATTATTATATTATTATTATTAAGCTTCTATCCCTCTTTTTGCTCAGGTCACTGTTAAAAAACACAAGAAGAAGAAAAACAGTGTCAATGAGACTTTTATCAGGATAAATAAATGATATGATAACTAGCAAACCTTCAATATATGTTCTTATTTTCTTCTTACTTTTATCAACAAATTAAGACAAGAAATTTAACTCTGTGTGTGTGTGTGTGTGTGTGTGTGTGTGTGTGTTGGTTTTTTGGTTGGTTTTTTAACCCTAGAAAATAAAAATGAAGCTAATGAAAAGATTCCTCGTTGTCTGTTATTCATCTAAGTAGCTGGAATTAAAATGCTTTAACTATGATTTAACTATTACTGCTTTTATTGATATTGAATGAACTATATTATTATTATTATTAATATTATTATTATTATTATTATTTAATCAGTGCTAATATTATATTATAAAATTAAGTGCTACATATATAAATCCAGTACATAAACAGTACAGCAACAAAGCACAGAGCTCCAGGGATTTATAAATAAATTACTTTTTAAGTGCATCACAACAGTTTGACTTCAACTTTTTAAATCCATTCAATGACCATTCAGTTTATGGTCATTATTATTTCCATGACTGCCCTTCTGCTAATTGGAGGGCTTTGTTTTCATAAAGTGATGATAAACAGACCGGTGATGGAGGTGGTGGGGTGTTACCGACTCATAGATGGGTCACGCTCACTGGACATTTTTCCATTTAAAGAGGCCAATTAGTCCTGCAGACGTGCCTGCTCATCAGAATGCCGATCAGGTCGAAGGCACAAACAAACACACCCAGGACCTTATTATCCTGCTGTACTCTTCAGAAGCCATGAAGCAATTTCTGTCCTTAAAGTGAAATTTCCGCGAAAATGTATGCTACAGGCCTTTGTAAATGTTTGTGTACCACTGGGGTAATGATATCGTTGGCTGTACTGACCAAAATCACCAAAATCTGTGTTTTGCTTATGGTACGCAAATTTTTGCACATTGTAATGTTAGTTACAGTGTATTAAGTACTCTCAGCCTGCAAATTTTAAAAGAGCAAATAATATTTTTAGTTGGGCTAGAAAGCCAAGTGTTTACTTCCTGGAAAAACACCAAATTTTACACTCCTGCCAAAATCCATATAGCTGCAGTTTAATTTCATGACACACTATTCTTACATTTTTGTACAGTTTCTTCACTGTTTAATAACTGTTAACATTACCAGATATTTTGGTGTAAATGCATTTATATGGACAATAATATTGAAACTGAAACTCTGCTCTTGTGCTTTAATTTATATTATCTTATATTTTTTTAAGTAAAAGAGCCCCATGAATGGACAGGTATATAAATCAACAGATTTTCATAAGTTTTACATTTCTGTATTTAATTTTTTTTTTATTATTGAACTTGGAAAATATTCAAATACAGAGGGAGCCCGGGAAGCTGAGAGCAAAGTCCTCTATTGGGGTGATACAGTATTATGGGGTCTGATTATTCTAGACCTCGTAAGTGGCCATAAGGCTTTTAACCCTCTCCAGGCAGACGTTGCAGATTTGCAACAGTTAAGAACTAACAACCTGATTACCCCACATGCATGTTTTATGAGGTTTGTTTTACCACTGCAGGAGTTGGTTGTGCATTAGCAACAAAAAACTTATAAAGAGGATTAAATTTGATTCTGGATTTAAGAGGAAGACAGTGAAATGGGTTAGTAATTATAGCTGGAAGTGGAAAACACAGCTCTGTTATCCTGCTCTGGAACACCACGAAGTCATTGGTTCAGGTATGTGGATGATACCTGGGTGAAAAACAAATCTCCATACCATAATTCACTGATAACATTAACTCATTGGACAAGCACAACAATTTCACCAGAGAGGATATGAAAAGTGGCAGGTTAGCCTTCTTAGACTGTGAGATTTCCATCAGTAATAGAGGACATTTAAAAGTACATGTGTACCGTAAACAAACATACAGATCAGTATTAAGGTTTGACTCTCATCATCCACTGAATCGCAAATTGGATGAGAGATACTGATCTGATCAATATGGTCTGTGTATGAAGTCATCACCTGTGGTAGCTGGAGGTACGATGTAGAGGAGGTCATCTATTGATCAGAAGGTTGGTGATTTGATCCCTGGCTCCCCCAGTCTGTGTGCCAAAGTTGCTCTCCAGTGTGTCTACTGGAGTATGGATGCATGTGAATGTAAGGTAGAAAACACACAAGCAAAGAAGAAAGTGCTCGTGTGAATGGGTGAATGTTTTATAAAGCTCTTTGAGTGCTCTGGGAGAGTAGAAATGCGCTATATAAGATTCAGTCCAGTTACCATTTACCATCCATAGCTAATATAGTCTAATATAAAGGTGTTTGGACTATGGCAGGAAGTCAGGCACTCATAGCAAATTGGGAACATGTAAGCTCTCTACAGAAAGGCACCAGTTAGGATTTGAAGTAACTGGTTTAATTGCTTAAGCATCAAGCAACCTATAATTTAGCTTCCTCTGTGATACAAATTGCCTAAAGTCTGTGCTTCTGTTTTAGTGAGTAAAATTCTATTACTTCACACAAACTAGCAGATGTATCTGAGGTGCAACTTTACACTTTATAAATGCCACCTGCTACTGATCCTTGCTAGCTAGTTGATAACTTGAGTCTTCATTCTCCCTAATATTATCACCTCCTCTCCAAAAAAAATAACTAACAGCTAACATGGCAGGCCCCAAAACATTAATGCTGAATCTTCAGTACGCAGAGTTAAAAACCTAATGGGGGACTATGCCCATATGAAGTCTGTAGAAAAAACAATGAAAAAATATATTTTCAAAATTGAAATAGTGTAAACTATTTGACTTTATAAATACTGTTAAATCATGTTTTTCCATATGTGAAATATATCCTCTGCATGTCTAACAGGGTAAAGTAAGAACGCAGTGAAAGCAGAAACCACATTTAACCACAGTGTGTGCAGACATATATAAGAAATCCACCTGTGTCTCACAATTACTGCCGCAATGGATTAATAATGCCTTTTCACACTGAATAGTTGTTGACTCCCCGACATTTCTGCATTGTTTTGGCTTTTGTTTTTTTATTTTTTGAAGGTTGCAAGGCTCGGGTAAAAAATGCTATGAATGCTATGAATGCTATGTGACAAAATAAAGAGGTGAACAACTAAGAGCTGTGTTTACCACACAGTGTACTGATGGCATGTAACATTTCCCACATCAAAGTACTATTCTGATGTTTTATAAACCACCCTTAAAAAAGTTGGGAGCCAATAAGATAAATTCAGAAACTTATCAGACAGCACAGACTGCATGGCTCTTCACAATATTCATGACATTTGGTAAATTTGGAAATTTAAAATGGCAGCAAATATTTTTATCTTGGTGTTCACTGAAAAAAATACACAATCATCAACTCAATGAAGAAAATATCCACAGATTTCATGTCTCACGTTCTGGTCCATCTGGAGAGCAAAAACAGTGCTTTGGTCCACAGCCATCCACCCATCAACTCAACATCTTTGAGTTTAATCCCAGATAGTTGCTGTGCTATCAGATGTACTAGTCAAAGTTTATTTATAACTGCCAGAATTGTGTTGAGTATGGCACTAACATGTGAGCACACCTCTCCTAACCCTACCTTACAGACAGGGGCGGATCTAGAGAAATTTTCTTAGGGTGGCAAAGAAATCAAATGGGGTGGCAAAATCAAAGCCTTTTTTTTTTTTCAAACACATATGCAGGTGGCTACATATGGTTAAAATAATTCAAATGCAGTAAGTATACAAGTTTTTTATATAAATATAGTCTATAACTTAATTATTGTCTGTAGCCCACATAATTACACACTTTAGTTACATAAAACATGTGAGTTTTGATGTTATGAAAATCCAGAAAGCTACACAACATGGGGCGGTTCATTTACAAACACAAGTCTAACTTAAGTTTCACTGTTTTTTGTTAGAAAACAATCACATTGTTACAGCTTAAATTACACAAAATGTCAGAAATCTGCACCGTCATGAACAAAAATTTAAACCTAATTTTTCACGATTTGTTGGATTAACCCACTGAGGCCTGAAATACAACCGGCCATTTTTGATTCCTTTTGAGTTTACGCTTGTATTTCACCCTCAAATTGTTTCATTTTATTTTTCCCCTTGCCTTGTTTGGTATCTTTTCAGCTAAACTGAATTTAGTTGTTTTTTTCACTGACATACTGCATTAGTGTTACTGATCTGAAATCACACAAAGAACTTAAAATCATTGTAGTATTTTGTTACTGTAAGAAAAACCACAGACATGTTGAGTAAATTTTTATAACTTGAAATGCAAATATAAAATGTACATTTTGTAAACATATACAACTATTTATCTAAAAATGCAGCCAATACACCTGCCGTTCTTTTTTTCATTTTGTACAACCATTTAAAAATATTACTGAAACTAAAATGAGAGAACAATCAGGTGTCGCAATAAGATGCCCCACAAATGATGTGTGGCAGTAAAAAAAAAGTTTGTCCACCAAAAGACAGATGAGAACAGCACAGGGAGAAACCTGCAGGCCTGACAACAGGAGGCGTATCACTCCGCTGGTTTTCTACTTAGTGACAGTGTTTACGTTGCAAATGTGCCTCTGTGACATTCATTAGTGCCCTCACTGACACACAAAACAAAACGACTACACAACAGAATAACTACAGACAACACAACAAACTAAACGTCACAAATCTCCCACATCTAAAAACTCTCTCGCTCTCTCTCACTCGATATCAGTCATGTGATTTGGAGGTGCAGCGTGTCCGTGGACCACAGAGGGTTAATAACACTCACCTTCCCTCCATTTCCAAAGTGTAACATCCAACCACCTGTGTAAAAAGCGAAATTCCCATGCAGTGTTGCCAACTCCTCAGTAAGGAAAATCGCTATTGGTTGTCCTAGAAGTCGCTAAATGACGTCATCACCTAATTTGCATAATTGGTCATGCTAATGTAATTGTAACCTACACTGCTGGAGAGAGAAATAACATCGTGGACGAGACATAAAGTGAGCAAAAAAGTCCTAAATGCATTTAGAATTTATTTAGAACTACAAATTAAATTTCTTTTAGCAATTATTATTTTTGTAATGTCTTTCACGTCTTTTTTTAGCGACTTTTTTTCTAAAAAAAAATCGCTAGGGGGTCTGAAAACTCGCTAAATATAGCGACAAAGTCGCTAAGTTGGCAACACTGTTCCCATGGTGTTGTTCAAAATGTACTCTGGCACAATCATAAACATCACTTGCTACTGAAAACAAGAAAAAAGCCGGTCCTGCTATGGGCTGAACCATTTGTTAATGGTGGAGGGGGGGAAACACTATGCAATATATTCAGTTTTAGCATTTATATTCACTGTTGACTGTAACTACGCTCAAACTGTTAATGCTATCTTATTTTAATAAACAACACTGTCATATGGAAAACTGGGGTGGCATTTGGGGTGGCAAGGGATCATTTTAGGGTGGCGCTTGCCACCCTTCTAGATCCGCCCCTACTTACAGACCATATCGCACTGCTCTGTGCTTCTCCACAGCAACCCTGGCTGTCAGTGGTGGCTCATTTAACTTGTAGGACGACATTAGAAAAATACTCGGTCAACTTAACTGTTATTACATAGCATTACTGCGACACAGTAAATGCCAAGTCAGTCAACCGTAAGATTTACAATGAACAATTTTCTTGTTCTTTGCCTCTCACACCACACCATTATTTACCCATCCAGATTAAAAATATATGTAGCTGTATAACCTTTGAAAGTTTTTATCCTGGCAGAAGTGTAAGGTGAGCAATTCCCTACTAGATATACATAGATGTCACTGAACTGGTGCTCTGGGAGACACATCGCCACATTCGGGAATTGAAATTTGGGGGTGGATGTAGCTCAGGCGGTAGTGTAGGTTCTCTATAGTGTAGGTTCTCATATTGCTGCGGGTGGTGGCGAATGGGTGAATGCACAACCCATTGAGTAAAGTGCTTTGAGTGCTCAGAAGAGTAGAAAAGCACTATTTAAGAACCAGTCCATTTACCAAAAAAAGCTGCTAGACTTTTGCTCCCAAAAAATCATAGTTTCTCTTCATGTCTTTGCTTTTGCTCAATGCTGTCCTCGTTACAACACATTTCTTCAGTAACCATTTTGGATGTATACTATAGTCTAAGTTCTCATAATGCTGCAGGTGGCTGTAGCTCAGGAGGTAGAGCAGGTCATCTACTGATCGGAAGGTTGGTGGTTTGATCCCTGGTTCCTCCAGTCTGCATGGGGCAAGATTGCTCTCCGATGCATCCATTGGAGTGTGAATATAGTTAGAAAGCACTAAGACTGGGTGAATGTGACATGTTGTATAGAGCGCTTTGAGTACTCCGCGAGAGTAGAAAAGCGCTATATAAGAATCAGTCCATTTACCATTCATAAAGCAAATCAGAAGAAATTATGGTGAAAAACAGAGTAATGTTAGGAATAGAAATAGTACAAATAATGTGTGTCATAAGTTGTAACTTGCTCTTTCCTTTCTCCAATATTCATATCATCCCGACCAGAGATGGGCAGTAACGCATTACTTGTAATGCATTACTGTAATCTGATTACTTTTTTCAGGTAACGAGTAAAGTAAGGGATTACTATTGCAAAAACGGTAATTAGATTACCGTTACTTTCCCGTAGGAACGCTGCGTTACTGCGTTACTAAAACCATGATTTTTTTGCAAGAATGTTTCATGACAGTGACGTAAGTGAGTCCGACGTTCGTGGCAGCAGCTGTGAGCAGATCAACAATGGATCATATATCGAGTGCAGAGAGAGTATGAGCGTGCAGCGTTTAAAGTGTGGAAGTACTGACCTTACTTTGAGTTTGATTCCATAAAAAGTGACAAAAACATTAGTGTCCGTTGTGCGTGGGAAGAAAACTTCTTTTTACAGCGAAAAAAACCCCTAAACTTCCAAGCAAGCACCGAGTAGCTACGACGTAATGGGAAACTCACAGAGAAACTCGCGGATTCTTCCACTGACCGCTGCGGCACACCTGCACCAGGGTAAACCTCCGCCTACCCCACTCCTGCTTTACAGGTGAAAATAGAGCAACAGGACCGCTGAGTCTTTGATTTTATTTATTTTCTGCTGTGTTTTACTTGCATCTATTTGAAAGAGTGAGTGTAACCACAAAAAAATATTTATATTTTATGTGCTGGAATGTGCAGAAAATAAGTTTAAATGTTAAACAAATTTCTTCCAGTCAGAGAATGTTGCATATAATTTAATTTTTGCTTGATGCATGAAGTTAAAAGATTAAAACTAATAAAACAAGTTTTAAAAAGAGACTTTTCCATTTGATTACATTTTGTATGATGGATTATGCAGAAAAAGTAGAATTGGGCTGAAAGATCTATCGCTTTATCACCTATTCAGGTTGTAAATCGTGTTTTGAAAAAGTAACTAAGTAACTAAGTAATTAATTACTTTTGAAAATAAGTAATCAGTAAAGTAACGGGATTACTTTTTGGGGTAAGTAATCGGTAATTAGTTACCGATTACTTTTTTCAAGTAACTTGACCAACACTGATCCCGACAAAGACCTTGTCCTTTGTTTCTAAGGGAGGGGGTACGTGAATTACTACAGCCTCTGTGATGTGTGAATAGCCTTCCCATTAGGACAATGTGATTAGAAGCCCCTCATTAGCATTTCTTCTTATTGTCAACTCTAACAATGGACACAAACAAAACATTAACATGGAAATGGGCAAAATGTACCTAATTAGTTTTCTCTATTCGAGCCCATTTCTGCATTAGTCTTGGAAATCAGAGAAAAGAGAAGATAACAGCATTGTTATCATTGTTGTCATGTTGATATGTTAACAAGAGAAGTAAACGATGAAACATCTAAATGCTGCTTACCTGAAGTTTTTAGGTCTCATCTAGAAGTAAGAAAGAAAGTAAGAAAGAAAAAAGTAGATAAACTCTCTAAATCACCAATATCGCAACTGGCAAAAAAAAAGTGAGGGTTAAATACAAGTTATTTTGTTTTGGTCTGTTTCATCAGCTGTTTTATCACCTTCTCCCTGTCCACCTACTCCACTAACCATCACACGGATCTATTACTAATTGTGCATTTTCATAGGAGCCAATAAACACAATTCATAAAGCACTGAGCAAGAACTACACTGATTATACACAAGGTGCTTCCACAGGCTACAAAGCTTACCTGTCCAATTGGCTATTAGCCAAAACAGTAAGACTGGATTAATGATTAAATGCAGAGTGATGTATGTACAGACCATCTCTTCACTCATATACTTTCAGGGAATTAAACGTTTTAAGCCTAATCTAAAAAACAGAGAACGTCTGTCTCTAGCAGAACATTCAGACTTCAATGAGCACATTAAAAAATATTCAGGACTGCTTTCCTTAATTTGTGCAATATCTCTAAAATTTAAAACATCCTGTCTCATGGTGATCCTGCAAAAAATAGTTCATGCAGTTATTGCTTCTAGGCTGGACTATGAACATTATTATCAGGTTGTCTTAAAAAATTCTTTGAAAAGCCTTCAGTTCATCCAAAGTGATGCAACAAGAGTACTGAAGGGTGCTAGAAAGTGACAGCATATTTTGCCTATATTGGCTTCTCTTCATTAGCTTCCAGGATCGAATTTAAAATCCTTCCCATAATAAACATGTTCGTGAAAAATCTGGCCCCATCTTATCTTAAAGACCTTGTGGTACCATATCACTATCACTTAGTAGTGGTTTCTAGGGTATTTAAAAGTGTAAATATATACTGTATATATATATATATGTATGTGTGTGTGTGTGTGTGTGTGTGTGTGTGTGTGTGTGTGTGGGGAGAGAGAGAGAGAGATCTCAGATGTTGTTCCTGGGATCTGCTGGCACCACTCACCTAGCTTGGGAGTCACTGCACCTAGTGCTCCAGTTACCACTGGGACGACTGTTACCTTCACCTTTCACATCTTCTCGAGCTCTTCTCTGAGCCCTTGGTATTTCTCACATTTCTCGTGTTCCTTCTTCCTGATGTTGCTGTCATTCGGTATCACTACATTGATCACTACAGCCGTTTTCTTCTGTTTGTCTACCACCACTATGTTGGTTAGCCACCACCATTTTGTCCGTCTGTATCTGGAAGTCCCACAGGATCTTAGCTCGGTCATTCTCCACCACCCTAGGGGGCATTTCCCATTTTGACCTCGGGACTTCCAGGCCATACTCAGCACAGATGTTTCTGTATGCTACTTCCAGCCACTTTGTTCCATGTATGCCCTGCCAGCTAGCATCTTGCACCCTGCTGTTATGTGCTGGATTGTCTCTGGGGCATCTTTACACAGCCTGCACCTGGGGTCTTGCCTGGTGTGCTAGACCCCAGCCTCTATGGATCTTGTGCTCAGAGCTTGTTCCTGTGCTGCCATGATTAGTGCCTCTGTGCTGTCTTTCAGTGCAGCTTTGTCCAGCCACTGGTAGGATTTCTGGATGTCAGCCACCTCCTCTATCTGCCGGTGGTACATACCATGCAGGGGCATTACCGTTCAGCTCACTCCTTAGGACTTGCCTGACCCTCTGCAGGTACTTGGTGGTTGCAGGCATCTTAGCAAACTCTTCATGGTCCCCATTTGCCTGTGGGATCCCCAGGTACTTGTAGCTGTCCTCTATGTCTGCAATATTGCCTTCTGGTAGATCGATCCCCTCAGTTCTGATGACCTTCCCTCTCTTCGTTATCATCCGACTACACTTCTCCCGTCCGAACGTCATTCCATGCTGTATATGCTGGTAGTGTGGATCAGTGAATCGATGTCTCGTTCACGCTTGGCATACAGCTTGATGTCATCCATGTACAGGAGGTGGCTGACAACTGCTCCATTCCGTAGTCTGTATGCTTAGCCAGTCTTGTCAATGATCTCACTGAGGGGGTTCAGGCCTATGAAGAACAGCAGTGGGGACAGAGCATCTCCTTGGTAGATTCCCAGTTGATGGTGACTTTTGCTATGGGCTTGAGGTTGGCCTCTAGCGTTGTACGCCACATCCCCATTGAGTTCCTGATGAAGGCTCTTAGGGTCCCGTTGATCTTGTATAGTTGTAGGCACTTCAGGATCCAGGTGTGTGACACTGAGTCATAGGCCTTCTTGTAATCAATCCAGGCAGTGCACAGGTTGGTTAGCCTAGTCTTGCAGCCTCGGGCAACTACTCGGTCTACCACTAGCTGGTGTTTTGCGCCTCTGATATTTTCTGTGCCCCACTCATAATAATAATAATGGATTGCATTTATATAGCGCTTTTACAATTCCACTATTTATTCACTCTCACAATCACACACTGGTGGAGGCAGCTACAGTTGTAGCCGCAGCTGCCCTGGGGCTGACTGCCAGAAGCTGCCATATCCCGCCATCGGCTCCTCTGGCCAACACCAGTAGGTGGTAGGTGAAGTATCTTGCCCAAGGACACAACGACCAGGACAGAGAGCCCAAGGATCGAACCGGCGACCTTCCGGTTACAGATGCACTTCCCCCTGAGCCACCGTCGCCCTCATGTACTGAGTGGGACACTCATATGCTTGTTCATCTTAGTGTAGATCTGCTTGTTCTCGGTAATGGTATCGTCCATAGTGCTGCATTCACATTATCGAGCAGATCTTCTGAGGGTACGTCACATAGTCTTGGTAACCGGCTATGGAGGATCCAGGTTTCAAGATTTGCCATAATCCTATCTTTCAGGTCAGTTCCTCTCGCACTCAACAATCCTTCTTCTATTGTACCCAGTCTCAGGTGGGGGTGATGATATCTCCCCCCTGACCTGTCATCCTGGCTCCCCCTTGCCGTAGCATGTGTGTTGTACCTCGTCAATCTCTAGCTGTGAGCGCTATATATATATATATATATATGTGTGTGTGTGTGTGTGTGTGTGTGTGTGTATAGCCACTCACAAGTGGCTTTCTAAAAGAGGCCAAGGAATAGCTAAACATTTCACACCCTGAGCAAGAAGGTCCAAGTGAGACAGCTGAATAATTACAGGCCTTATTATTAATGACACAATAAATAAATTTAATATCCAGATGATTCCACAGGAAGTGTGCTTTCAGAGCACACTTTGAAATAATGAAATAACTTTAAAAAATAAAAAAAATGAAATTAATCAAAGCTATACAGATTAAGGAGCACAAAACATGTCTGTGTAACAGGAAGAGTTGCAATGCTGCAGAAATTCCACAAAATATGTGGAAGCAGTGGTCTGTGGGCTGCTCCTCTCAGCTTAACCCATGCACTTTTTTCTGTGCTTTCTATCTGACTTTCAAACTCTGATGGTTAGAGTCTTGCCCAAGGATATTAGGGATGCAGATTGCAGACCACCAACCTTCTGATTAATAGATGACCTGCTGTACTTCCTGTTATTATAAGTATTGCAGGGTTATTACCTTACAATCCCAAAAGGTTGATTCTGTTCATCTGGACGTAGCGTTTTCAGTGAAAGAAACGTTTCGTCACTCATCCAAGTGACTTCTTCAGTCTCACCTGACTGCAGGTTTCCCCAACCTTATAAACAGTTTATTGCATAATGAGGAAAACCAGCACCACTGAGTGAACAATGGGCTGGGAGGTCAGTTCCTTGATCATTAATATGCAAATTTTCATGACCATTGATCAACAACTACTGATCAACACTCATGGCCATTGAGGCCAGGACAACGACCCCAAACACACCTCCACGCTGTGTATTTGACCAAGAAGGAGAGTGATGGAGTCCTGGCCTCCACAGTCACCTGACCTAAACCCAATTGAGATGGTTTTGGAAGAGTTGGACCGCAGATTGAAGGCAAAAAGGCCAACAAGTGCTCAGCATCTTTGGGAACTCCTTCAAGACTGTTGGAAAACCATTTCAGGCGATGACCTCATGAAGCTCATCAAGAGTGTGCAAAGCAATGCCAAGAGTGTGCAAAGCAGTAATCAAAGCAAAAGGTGGCTATTTTGAAAAGTCTAAAATATCAAACATGTTTTGAGTTATTTCACTTTTTTTGTTAACTACATAATTCCATATGTGTCCATTTATACTTTTGATTCTTTCAGTGAGAATCTACAATATAAATAGTCATGAAAATAAAGAAAAATCATTAAATGAGAAGGTCCTTCCAAACTGTAAATAAACTTCAATTCAATTCAATTGTCAGCGATTAGCAGCAGGATGATCTGATATCGTCGTGTTGGTGTTGTTCCCAGATCATCATGAAAATGTTGTTCCAGGTTCAACATTGCAAGTGACCAATCACATTGTTGTGACGTTATTCTTTTGCGCGCCAAGCCATTCGTGCATTTATGAAATTCCAGTGTTGCAAGGACAATATCAATTTTGCTTACCATTTATCAAAAGGTTAGGGTCAGGGTCAGGGTCCGCTGATCGGCAGACAGAGGCGGTTTCTTGCAGCTTAAGTACAGTTTTTTGTTTTATGCCGGTTTTTCCCGAAGTTGCAAAAGTATGACGTCACAACATTCTGATTGGTCACTTGCAATGTTGATCCTGGAACAACATTTAGTATGATGATCTGGGAACAACACCAACACGACGATATCAGATCGTGCTTAGCAGCATGCTTAGAGTCTAGTGGACTGGTTGAGGACTTTACAGTACATTACTTTTCACATTCAGAGTATTCAAGGTATTTTTAAATTGGGCTCTTAAAGGATGTCTTAATGGGGGGGTTTTTTAACACTAATGTCTTAATTACAGGGTTTCCATTGTTTTCATAAAGTCAAGTATCCGTTAAGTGATTGAGCAACAGGGTTTTTTTTTTTCTTCATCTCCTGCATATGAAAACTAGGCAGTAAGCTCGGTCTGCTGCTGAGCTGGACTAAAGAGCAGGATGAGTTCCGTTCAAGGGCTTTAATGGGCTTTTTAAAATCCAAAATCATAACATACACTGCCCCTTCAGTGGCTGTGACTTGTGATACCATAAGATAAAATGGTCGCACAAACATTTAGGTGTCAGAGGCTACTCAAACAACAGCTGTTTGTTTTAAATCCCCAGTGAAATCTCCACTGGTTTAATTATTTGAGTTTGAAGTAACAACAAAGCTGGGGTGACTGTAGATCAGGAGGTAGAGCAGGTCATCTACTTATCTAGAAGGTTGATGGTTTGATCCCAAGCATGTGACCTTACTCAACTTTGCATTTAATTATTAGTTATGATTATTAGTAGCATTCCTACATCAGCACACAACTGTAGGCTCCAGGTTGATATTTACCAACATAAACATATTTTTAAAGAACACTGAGCTCAGAGGCTAAATGCCAACCCTTAATTGTATTTTGCTACTGTAATAAATCAGTCATTTCAGCTTTAGTTCATTGAAATAGCTGTAATGTGACATTGTCCACCCCCCACCCTTGACATCTCAGCGCTAAAGTTTTTCAGTTGCATAAAAAGTCTGGGTTTTTAGATGGAACTTTAATCCATGATTTTTCTTTCTGTTGGTATTTTAACAAGATTGCCAATTGTAGGGCAGGTGAATCCAGATAACAGGTATGTTGAACTTGCCTTGCTGTATGGAGTCAAACTATGTTGTTGGTACCAGATCACCATCTGCACATATGGATGCAGCTGGTGTAGAGATTTCCATATCTCACAAAAAGAACAAACTATGATGTTGAATTTAAAAATATGAGTGATTAGCACTGTTGCCTTACAGAAAGTTATTTGTATCTAACACAAAGATAACACAACAATGGAGGACGTTGAGGCAGTGGTATACCTTGTGCTTGGCCAAATGCTTTCTGTCAGACTGAGGGAAGATGTTGGTTAGTGGTTAGTTTTGATTTTTGTGAACGAGCTGCTCTCATGACTCATTGAGTGACAAAATTAACTGGGAAAGTATTAGTATGCAGTCTGTTAACATCACCTTTTCAGATCGACATACATGGCTTTATTGTCACCTCAACCATGTTCAAATGTTCAACCATTTCTGCTTATGCTATTTGTATATGTACAGCACTTTGTGAAACCTGGTTTTATGTTAAAGTGCTTTATAAATAAAGCTGGTATGGTATGTGTGGTGGTACAGTGCACAATGAAGTGAGACAGTGCTCCTCTAAGACCGTGGTGCTACATATAACAGACAAACAACACAGGACCACATAAAGTGCCAAAACAGTGCAACACCAGACTGGACAGAATGACACAGACACAGGACAGTACAGACACAATATATCCTTTTGTGATCTGCATACTGAATTCTTTAGCATTGTCTACCAATGCCATTTTGTGAGAGAACTGAATGAAGTCAGCCCTTTTTATACTTTTTAACTATTATTTGTTGTTCCTAGAGTAAAAGTAGAATGGGAGGGAGAGCCTTCAGTTTTCAGGCCCCTCTTCTGTGGAACCAGCTTCCAGTTTGGATTCAGGAGACAGACACTATCTCTACTTTCAAGATTAGACTTAAAACTTTCCTTTTTGCTAAAGCATATAGTTAGGGCTGGACCAGATGACCCTGAATCCTCCCTTAGTTATGCTGCAATAGGCATACGCTGCTGGGGGACTCCCATGATGCATTGAGTTTTTCCATTTCAGTCACCTTTTTCACTCACTATGTATTAATAGACCTCTCTGTATTAAACCATACTTGTTATTAACCTCTGTCTCTCTTCCACAGCATGTCTTTATCCTGTCTTCCTTCTCTCACCCCAACCGGTCGCAGCAGATGGCCCCGCCCCTCCCTGAGCCTGGTTCTGCCGGAGGTTTCTTCCTGTTAAAAGAGAGTTTTTCCTTCCCACTGTTGCCAAAGTGCTTGCTCATAGGGGGTTGGGTTTTTTCTCTCTTTTATTGTAGGGTCTAGCTTACAATATAAAGCGCCTTGAGGCGACTGTTGCTGTGATTTGGCGCTGTATAAATAAAATAGTGCTTATTTGATATTATATAGTTACACTGAGCAGGACTTTTGTTCCCAATATTTTTTTTTGTTATTCTAACACTTTTTACTAACTGCCTTACAATACAAAGCACCTTGAGGCAACTGTTGTTGTGATTTGGCGTTATATAAATAAAATTGAATTGAAATTGAATTGAATTATTTCAAATACAGCTTGTTCATAATTAGCTGTGCACTATAAATTACTATGGCAATGTCAGAAGAGAACCACCTGCCTAACATTAAAGATAAGTGGTTAGATACTTGCATTTTTGGTCCTTGTACTAAAAAGCATAGGTATGATCTCCACAACAGATAAGGCGCCCATAAATAATGCATCTTACAATCAATCAACTAAGTCTAAATTTGACTAATGTGAGATAATGGCAGGAGGTGAGGAGAGTAACACATATTAGTGTGCATCCTACAGTGTAGCTTGAATTGTGTGCATTAGCTAACTTTGTGTAGCATTCAAAAACTTTTTGAGCTCAAGCACTTGTTTTAAAAGTATATTGATTTAAATGTAACTTTATATGTATACTGACATCTGATCAATGATAGGCATTTATAATTGGTATTGAAATGCTTGTTGTTTTCTGGACAAGAAGCAAAATAACAAATATTTGTTAACACCAGACGCAAAGTTTTTGCCTGTCACATTTACATATGTGCTATTCAAATGTTTACTGCTTGATGTGAATAAAGGTGAATAGACTGGGAATCCAAAAGATCATCAACCAGTAAAAATACTGAGAGATACAGGGGCCTCTCAGTCCATCATTAGAGAAAATGTCTTACCGTTTTCAGAGGAGTCATTTTGCCAGTCTAGTGTCATTGTCCAGGGAGTAGAACTCGGATTTGTATCTGCCCCTTTGCACACTATTCACATTAAGTCTTCCTTAGTCAGTGGGATTGTTAAAGTGGCTATTCGTTCTGCATTGCCTATCCCAGGACTTCATCCTAGGTAATGACCTTGCTGGAGGCAAGGTCATGCCCGTTCCTGAAGTGTTAGACCGACCCGAGCTGAGCCTGGACTCTGACTCAGCCCAAGACCGGCCTGCCATTTTTCCAGCTTGTGTAGTTATGAAGGCCCAGACAAAAAAGTATGGTCCTGACTTGGCCGATTCCTTTATGAGGTCAGATCCCTTTGGTGACGTGATCACATTTACCTCTGGATCTAGGGTTCAGGCCAAAGTTCCACCTGCTGACAAAACACAACCAATCCTGGATTTGCCAGTCTCCCGAGAGGAGTTCATTACTGCACAAAAAAATGATGTAACGCTGTCCAAGTGTCATTCTTCTGCCCTCAGTCAACAGGATGCCAAGAAGAAAAAGCTTCTTCTTACTTCTTACTTCTCAGATGAAGGTCTGCTGATGCACAGATGGACGGGTGAGGTCTCAGAAGACGCAGACTGGTCTGCAGTTTATCAGGTGGTTGTACCCACTGCCTATCGTACCCAGGTACTGTCCTTAGCACATGACCATCCACGGTCAGGACATTTGGGGGTTAGCTAGACATACAGCAGAATTCTGAAACATTTCTTCTGGCCAGGACTGAAATCTGATGTTGTTCAATACTGCCGTACTTGCCATGTATGCCAAATGACTGGCAAGCCAAACCAAATAATCCCACCAGCTCCTCTCTGTCCTATCCCAGTAGTAGAGGAGCCATTTCAAAAAGTGATTGTTGACTGTGTGGGGCCTCTACCTAAATCTAAAACTGGAAACCAGTGAGGGAGTGATGTATGCTGGGTAATGGCACAGCTAGCGACTGGGTGACTTTATTCACCCGCTTCGGCTGTTATCAGTCCATACAATGGGCGTTATTAGCACAAGTCAGTCCCATAGATATGGGCTAGATTGTTCAGAAGGTTGTTGTCATCCATCCAGATGGAGGATCACTAACAGGAGCGTGGGAAGACTCCAGAATCCACTCTGGCTGGAATCCGGTGGATACAGCAGTGTTTACAGGTAAGACTGTTTAAACGGACAGCATTTATAGAATGACTATTAAAAGTCAGCGAGTGTCAATAATGTTAATGTGGTTATGTTAGTAATACACCGAGTGCTAATATAACAGCTTTAAGATGCATTTGTAGATATTATTACGTGTTTTACCGTCTTTATGGTGCTAGCTTAAAGTTACGGTGTAAACGTTAGCTTATATTGGAGTAAAGCTGTTACTGTTTAAACGATGTTAGCACAGAAATATTAGCTTCTGTCATGACTGATGAAGTTACTAGTTAATAAAGTTTCCAGTAAAGTGATTAATCGCAGCCACAGATTGACAGTAAATATCTCGATTAGCTTCAATGCATCTATAATAAATATGTGCAAGTTTCAGTGCTTCGTTTAAACTGTATGATACTTATACTGACCCAGGGTCAGTGTAAAATACAATCCTAGCTGTGTGAACAAAGCCTGGCTCCTTTAATCCTGCATGACAAACCTCAGGATGCAGGTTATTATTACTCTTTCCTGCTGGCACACCTGTCACACCTGAGAGTCAGCTAGAAACTTACAGTGATGTGGACATCATGCAAAGACTGCCAGACTCTGTAAAACTGCAAATGATCAGTGACTCAGGTTAACACTAAACTTTAAACAGTCCCTCTGTGTCTCTGTGTGCTGAACATTTAGGATTGAGTCAGGCTGCATTGACTGTGGGACTTTTCTGTGTTAAAAGCAGGTTGAAGACGGCTCAGAAACATTTGAAGATTAAAATTTAGCATTATGGCTGCTGGTGGTGTCCCTGTGTGTTGGCCCTGCGACAGACTGGCGACCTGTCCAGGGTGTACCCCGCCTCTCGCCCTATGACAGCTGGGATAGGCTCCTGCGACCCTGAAAAGGATAAGTGGAAGCGAATGGATGGATGTTGTTTAACACAGATTTCAGAAGAGCAAAGATGAGCACTGTTGCTTAATCCTTAATAGTTTAACTAGATTGGAAATCAAAAAATTCCAGATTCTTCTTCCACAGAAGTTTCATCTGTCAGTGTGGGTCTGCTGAGATACCTGAAGAACTCGTTTCATTCATTCTCCACGATGTTGATTTACAGAAATGTTTCACAGGAACTGATTCCTGCCAAAGGGTGAACTAGTGTGTTTCCAAAGATTACCTCTGTATGAATGTACTTCTTAAATGAAGGCAAGTGTTTGTATTTTTTTGTTCCACAGGTACAGTATGTGATATTAAGGGCAGGCGGTCAACACTGGGGGAAGACAAGAAGCAGACGTACTTCCAAGAGGGAGCTGCAGTGACACAGCCTGGTCTCTGAGGTCACAGGTCAGAATCTGAAACAGCTCAGGTTTATATTCTAGGGGTTACAAAAAATCGAAGGTATTTATAAAGAAACCTTTAAATAATATTTCAAATAATAGTCATAATTATGATTATTATTAGAAATATCAAACATTTAGGGGAATTTTCTGTTACACATATTGTGTTAGCCCTGTGATAAACTGGCAGCCTGTCTTTGTCCTGTATCAGCTGGGATAGGCTTCATCCTCCCGCGACCCTGAATTGTATTGAATTGTATTCCAATTATGTAATCTGATCATTTACAAACTCAATGTATCTAATCAAAATGTAAGTAATAGTTATAAAATGGGAAAGCAGAAATAAGTGTGACATGAATGTAAATGTGTGAGCTGACATAGACGACAGCTACATCTACTCAGTGAAGCATTATTGGTCCCGTCTGGATAAATATAATAAGCTGATGTATGTCCATTTATTGACACATTTTCTTAAGTGCTTATCCAGTTCAGGATCACAGTGGAGCTGCAGCTGGATATGTTCAGTAAAGAAACCTTACAAAAGTTAACAATAAACCTGCATCCCTGTACGTTGTTGTCCACAGGATGAGAAAATCAAACTGGAAGACTGTTGAACATGTTAATAAATGTTTGTGTTTATCCCTGTGTCTTTCACAGGAGGCACTGAAAGGTTTCCCTAATAGTTCCTGGTGAAGCAAAGCAGAACCATAAAGGTTGCTGGACTGCATGATAGCCTTACCCCTGAGCAGTCATCCTGTTAAAGGAGGAACCAGTTAGAAGCTGTTTTCAAAGTAGCTGAGCAGATTTCATCTCAAGTAAGCGATTAACTGTTTGTTCATTTGTTCGGCCATTTAAAGAGCATTTAAGGACGTCGTTTGATTGTCCAGTTGAATTAATTCTACTGGCTCTCATGCTCATTTGTGATTATGGACCTTACACTGAACCAGCTTTACCTCCAATCAGCTCTGCACACTGTTAGACCTCTGAGTTACAGCCACATATAAAACAAGAGTGTCTACAGACAAAAGCATGGATGTCCCATGGGTTCCTCGGTGTTATTTCAGAAACACACACAGACACACACAGCAAACACAGTTTACCGGTGACATCACTTCATTTCCTCCATCAACAACCTCTCCAGGATCATCAAAGGCTTTTGTTGTCTCCGCCTCCCCTGCTCTGTCTTCTGGGCGACGGTTGGGGAATTTCCCAGCTCTGCTCTTTGCTGCTGGCTGGGGTTAATAGGTGTTCAACCCTCCTATTATCCAGCGGCGCTTGTGAATTACCAACTGAGTGATGTTTACTACTGATATCATATATATGTTAATGTGTACGCTTAATTGGAGGGGAGGGCCTGTGAGAGGGAGGGCGTGGGGTTGCGATCAAGTGTAAAATTGATTTGTGAGGCTCATATTTGATCGAGGGCGAGGTCTGGAGCTGCAGGCAGGGGTCCAGTGCCACAATTCTGTCCTTTTATTGAAAAAATATACTCTGTCACTCTGTTCTCCAGTATTGGTGTGGAATTGATTGGTTTCCACTTTATAATAGCAGATTTTTTTTTCAAGTAGGTTGGAAGGATTATTTACTTTCACTTTGCTTAATTAAGCAGACTTCCATAAGTTAGAGCAGGAATTCCCGGGACAAATTCTTTGAATTACAGCAAAGCACCAACGATAGTTATTGGAGAGCTGATAGACATCAGTTTATTAAAATTACTTTAAAATAAAGACAGATTTTTCATACATACACATCCTTCATTTTGTGGAGATTAACTTGTGTTATAGGATAAAAATAAAAACACTAAATTACAGAACTCACGTCATAATATGCTTCACTAATGCATCGTAAACTAACAGTATAAAGTTGCTTTTTGTTGAAAAAATGTATTTAATAAGTTTGTGTGATGAAAAAACTGATTATGAATTATGCATTTTATTGTTTATTGTCCCATATGGAAAAGATATTTATAAATCTTATAAAGTTTGTATCTGTCTTGTGTGAAACTTGTATGAAAAGCATACAAGAGTGAAAACAGATATAAGATCCCTTGAAAAATTATATAATGAAACTTGTTTGTTTTGGATACTTACTAAAAAAATATATGAAAGTAATGAGAAAGTGGCCACTTTCATGAGTAAATCATATATGTTTTTACTATTTCTTTTCCATATGAGGTGTTATAGTCGATTAAAGGCAATACGGTTTGTTGTTTGATCTTCTTGGAACATTATTTTTTTTTTAAAAAAAGAAGCTAATTTTGTAACTGGATTTCATGTAATTTATTTTAAAATCTAGTTTTCATCTAGTTCTATTAAAAAATATATTCATAAAGTTAAATACTAAATACAGCAGTTTTAAATGTGATAAAACATAAAGCCACATAATGTGGTGTAGTAATAACTGATATATTGAAGTGTTTTGTATGCATTTTAAATTGTAAATTTATCTGAGCATGCTTGAATTATCACACTAGCAGTCTGCTTAATAAAGTGAATAACTAAAATGAATTTCCTTTTTGTGAAATATTCTATCATAGTTCTGTAAGGTTAGTTCATTTTTGCTATTACCATAATTTAACCTGTCAACACTGAATTCAGCACAACTTGAATTTTGAGATCATGCTGTGTATCGGTGGTTAAAGAGATTTATGCTGTCTTACAAACAAGTTCCAAAAGCAGCACTACACTTTTCCCATGCATCCTACGACAAATCCTTTGCTGTGCCAAAAACCCTGTTAGTTTGCAACATTTTAATTTTTCAGAAGCAGACTGCTAGCGTCATAATTCAAGCATGCTCAGACAAATATGTTTCCATTTGATAATTCAAATTTCACTTCTGCTGCCAGCCACAGCTCGCTCATTGTAGCTTAAGCTGAAGGTTTTAAACCGTTGTACGTGAGCCGCATGGCTAAACGTCAGCTGGCTTTGAAACAAACAGCCTGCAAATGCTTTAAGTATATTATCAGCCAAGTTCTTTTTAGGGATGTATTGCTAAAGCAGCTTACCATTTAATTAATGTAACTTCAGCGAGATTACACCCGGCCCAGTCTTGTAAGCAGAGGCAGAGTCTTATTGACCTCCTATGCAAGAGCTTAAACACACAAGAATGGAGTTTTTACTCAACTTTGATGGGATAACTAGTATAATCTTTCACAGCAATGGGAGGAATAAAGTGTTTTAAACATAATACTCTTCCCAATGCTGAGTGGGGCCCATGTGACACTCGAGAGTCACACTGTGACACAGAAATGTTGTTATTTTGTCAACTTGACTTTTGAGTCTTCTTTATTTTTCTTTACCGCCGACAGAAACAAGCGTGTTGACCGTGAAAGCATCCAGATAATCTTGTTTTCAGAACTGATTTATTAATGAATAAATTGTAAAAACACCATATAGATATTGTTAGTAATTTTATTATTATTATTATTATTATTATTATTATTATTATTATTATTAAGCATTTATGTATTAAGTGGACTATTAAGGTAGTAAATGCTTAGTAACACATCTGTACCCTCCTGTTTGAAACACATTAGTAAAAACAACACTAGACATTCAAAATCCATGTTCGGTTTCTTACATTTTAGAAATGTTGTTCTATTTAGTGTTTATGTTCTTTTGATTTTAGGTAAATAGAAAATTAAATTTATACTAGAAAATATATGCTTTGTTTAATGCTCACACACTTTTTTTTTCTTTTTTTAGTGTTCAGTGTCACCCTTTCAAACATTCTTTAAAAGTGGGATAAAGGGGACGGGAGGGATTGGGGGAGATTAGGCTACAGGATCCTCCAGGCATTGTCTGAGAATCTGCAGATAAAAAAGAAAGAAAGAAAGAAACGCATTGGTTTAGTTTTGATTTGGGGATGGGGGCAGGGACAGAGTGGGGGTGAGATGAGAAGGGGGAGGATGGGGATAGTACATTTGGAGGCAGGTGGTTGGCCGCCTGGTATCTGGGGATTCGGAATAAAAGGAGGTTGGATATCTGGAATTGATATGCTGCTGTTTCCTGTTTAATGGCAGAAAGAGTCTTTTCTTGCTTCAATATGGTTACTCATTGAGCTTCATTATTTTTGAATAATTAGTGGCAATACTAGTTTTACTTTTTAAAGGGCTCATTAGGGCTCAGGGCTGTCATTATTTGCTTTATTCAACTTTTTTATTCTTTTTTTTTTAAGCAGAGGGAAATTTGCTTTATTTCAAAGACTTAGATGAGTCTCAATCTACTCTAGTTCTCTCCACAGGAAACAAAATCCCCCTATTGTCATGGTATCACAGAGTTATAATGATATGTATTCAGTGTTATTGCAAGACGACGTTTAAGGAGCAGGAAGTGTGACTGGATGCTGTCAGAAGCACAAAGAAAATGATTTTTTTAGTAAGAAAATGAGTTTGGATGTGAGAAGCATCCCAGAAGAAGTTAAAGACTATTTTCCAGTGAGTAACTATTTGTCAATGTGTGAGGGAGTTTTGAGAGACAGTATATGGAGTACAAACATCAAACTCTGGACATCATTGTTTGTCAAAATGTGCTAAAGTGGAATGGTCGTGGCTTAAGCTGACTTCAAACACAAAGTTGAGACATTTGACTTTTCCCAGTAAAACAAGAGGGAGCAATTACGACCAACAACCACAAAAGAAAAGACATCTGAATACAAAGATAAATACCACATACTCATCTTATTTGGAAATCTTGCAGTTACACACACATTAAGTTATTTATATACTGAAATTTGCAAGATTTAGAATCCCAGAGCAGTTACCTAACTGTCAATAGTATAACAGGGACAGGAGGAAAGACTTTTGTAGAGTCTGTGACACCAAGCATGTCAAATCACACACATAACCACATAACCACCAAGAAAAAGGCATAGCATAGCATTAATATGCTAGAGTGCAACACGTACTGGCATGAGCCCAGCCAAACTGCTCATGAGATGAAAAACCCACAGCACTCTCCACTCATTAAAAATAAACCGATTCCAGATAAAGCTCTAATGAGAGGCAGAAATGCTGAAGCAAAGCAACAACAGGGCCTTTAGTTTAACAGAAGACATGGAGTGTAAGACTTTCCTCCGCTTCAGTCAGGAATCCAGTCATGGTGGAGCTAATTGAGGATACGAAATGGAAATGACTGGTGTGCTTGTATCAGTTGTACTCTCCAAGAGAGGGAGAGATGAGAAGGAACAGACAATATTTGCAGCTGTGGATATCATCAGAAGAAGCCACTGAAACCATGCCAATGAGGTCAGAGCCGGTAAGAACAGAGACACGTCAACAGAACAGACAGTAGCAGTGATGGATGTAAAACTGGAAAGTCACACTAAAAATCATTTTGGAAAAGTCCTGTAAACCTGCTGTGAGACTATGTTGGTTCAGAAAAATCAGAAAACTTTAAGTGGAAAGACATGAGATCTTTATGTCAATGCTTTTATGTTATGAGAAACTTTATTAGTTAAAGTTAAGTTACTAATTTTAAGAGAGAAATATTCAAGTATGTATTTGGTGCTTTAAGTGTTAAGATTTAAGGTTACAGCATTATTATTATTATTATTATTATTATTATTATTATTATTATTATTATTATATAGAGCAGGCACCCGCCGATGTTGTTGCAGAAAGGCGCTTCCGCTTTGCGGGCCATATTTTACGCCTACCCTCTCATCGCCCAGCTAAGATTGCCATGACATGGCGTTCACGCACTGGCAAGCGAAAGCACGGCCGACCAAAGACCACATGGCGTCGAACATTCATGGACGATCTGAGAACTGTCGACATTGCCTGGGACGAAGCTGAAGCAGTCGCTGCTGACCGACATCAATGGAGATCACTAGCTGCCCGATGCGCCGCCCGGCGTAGGAGGAACTAAGTGCTAAGTGCTAAGTATTATTATTATTATTATTATTAAATTAATGTTGCTATTTGCAGATTTATATAACCAACCTTAAGACTCAGAGGGAGATCAGTTTATGGAGAACATGTCGAGGTATCAGATAGAGTGATTAGAATAATTGATATTTAATTACTGGTGTAATTGTAAGATGATTCCAAGGACCGTTCAAACTTCCATACATACCAAAGGACACATGTATGTAAAATAGTTGTGTATGGAGCTAACAAAGTTACATACTGAGTACAAATAAACTTTTTTTTATTCTACACCTGTCAGCATCTCTGAGGTCATTGAGTAGCATTTTACACCAGAGCTGTTAAATGTCTGTGAGGGTACATGTGCTTATGTAATGCACAACTAATTAATGACTCACAGGGACCCAAAGCAATATATATGAATTTTATGCTCACAAAAAATTATCACAGGTTTATTTGATTACCATCATTTTTCCATTGACTTCAATTATTAATGACTGATAATTCATCAATTTAATCCATTAAATTTATTACATAATCTGTGTCCATCCACGGGTCAACAACATTGCAACACTGAAACACTTAGTCAGAGAGAAACATAGGTTTGGCAATCAGAAAAGGAACCAACATGGCATACTGTACCATGACTTTGACGGATGGATGGATGGATGGATGATGGATGGATGGACGGATGGATGGATGATGATGATGGATGGATGGATGGATGGATGATGATGATGGATGGATGGATGGATGGATGGATGGATGGACGGAGGATGGATGGATGGATGATGGATGGATGGATGGATGGATGGATGGATAGATGGATGATGGATGGATGATGATGATGGATGGATGGATGGATGGATGATGGATGGATGGATGGATGGATGGATGGATGGATGATGGATGGATGATGATGATGGACGGAGGATGGATGGATGGATGGATGGATGGATGATGGATGGATGGATGGATGGATGATGGATGGATGGATGATGGATGGATGGATGGATGGATGATGGATGGATGATGATGATGGATGGATGGATGGATGGATGGATGGATGGATGATGGATGGATGGATGATGGATGGATGGATGGATGGATGGATGGATGGATGGATGATGGATGGATGATGATGATGGATGGATGGATGGATGGATGGATGATGGATGGATGGATGATGGATGGATGGATGGATGGATGATGGATGGATGATGATGATGGATGGATGGATGGATGATGGATGGACGGATGGCATTCTGTAGAACAGTAGACAGAGTGAAACTGGCATAGGATCATTTTAACTCACTTTTTTAATAAAGGGATAATAAAAAGTGATAAATTACAAATGTTCACTTGTTGAATGTCGATGTTCTCTTGCATCAAATGACCTTCACTGATATGTTTGAAATCTGATGGAAAAAGCCTAGAGTTCAGAAGATGTATATTTGTCAGGCCATTTATACTTGTACTATTGAAACTTGTAACACTGATCAGAGGTTAAAGACAGTTATGCAGTTAAGTGATGATTAATCAGCTCCTGTGTGGACGTCACTGAGTGAGTTCTTTCTTTCTCACCAAAATGCATGTTAAAACATCCTGCAGAAGGTTTTAAAGATGCATAAACGTCTACTACGCTACTTTACAAATCTTAAAGCGACTTTAGCACCCATCCCATTTTCAAAACACAATGTGGGTTTAATGTGCAAAGATTGTGGATAAGAGAAGTTCACTTGTCAAATATTTGTGCAAAGCAGGTAGATAAGTTTAAAACATAACAACAGTGCTGATGGATCAGCAGGTGGCTATCAACTGCTTGCTGACAGTCGGTCATCCTTTCCATATCAGTTAATCTGCAAAGACTGAATCTCTCCCAGTAACCTGCCTCCATTCACATGCTAAAAGTACCCATCACTGCCATTTGTCAACAGTGTTTCAGGAATTGTGATTATCACAAATGAATGATTTTGGTTTCCAATCGATCCAGTCCTTGAGCTAAATCAGATATTATTTTTTGTTTGGTATGACATGCTGAACATGAATATATAGATACTACCAACTGACTGTCTTTCAGATTCAGAAAGGTCAACACAAGTCACTACTAATTATGTATTTATCTATTTTGTTATAAAAGTTAATCAATTAAAAAAGAAGAAAAAACAATTAAAAAAAACAAGAAGGTAAAAATGATGTTAAAGCTGTTGAAGTTTATTTTTTTTTCCTCCAACTTGTTCATTTTATCCGTTTCCTTTATTAGTAATATCATGATTTTACAGATGAGGTGAAATCTTCCTTCCCTGGTGGAATCTGACGCCTCAGACCGCTCCTTGTGCTAATGGAGTTAGATCAGCCATTAGCAAAGCAGATTGATTCATTACACTAATGTGAGTCTAACCCCGTTGGCCCTGTTGAAATGCGTGCAATATGACACTTCTCAAATTTGTTCTAACACATGCCCTGGGGAGCCAAACAGAGCTGCGCTAATGGGGGAGGTGGAGTCAATTATGCAGGGAAGAGCTGACTGTCAACATATATTAGCGCTGTGTGCTATCAGCTGGCTCGGCCCACTCAAACACAGCAACGTCTCTTCTTCTCTTAAAACTGCTGTTCTTAGTCTGCAGAAAAGCAGTTTTACAGTTTCACAGTTGATAAGAAGAACTTTAAAAAGTAAAAACTACCTCAAACCCACCTGTTACTATCTTTAAAATGAATGATGATTGATGACGAGTCCGTCTGTAAGAACTGTTAGATTCAAGGCCTTTAGCTTGTGTTTATTGCATACCTTTATGAAGGTCTGCATCTGCTTACATCATTTAAATAAGTCATATTTAAAAGTATATATGGCCACATATAGATTTTGGATATATCAGTTACAAAAGCATATAGGCATAAGTGATTTATTTTTCATAAAAAAGTATATAAATAGGAAGTTAACTTCAGAGTATTTTAATTCTGTCTTTGCTTTTCCCTGTGAGCTAGGAACTTTTTAAATGATTTGTGTTGTTTTGACTAACGAAAGTATATAAAACAAAATTCTTGTACACAAACCTACCCTTGCTGCAAAATCCGTACAGCTAGCACTGATGAAGACTATCAAGTAGACTGCTAAGTAAAGTCACTGATGTCACCAAAACTGTGATTTTTATGTTATGTTCTTCCTGCAGACAAACTTATGGAGTATTTAAGTGTTAAAAGCATAATCAGACAGATTCATAATCAACAGTGAAAACAGTAGCCAAAGCTGACCTGCTCCAAACATGGGTTGAGAAGAGAATATGCTAAGGCTGGGGGAGTGGATCAAACTCAATTTAATGGTATATAGTTCAATATAAAAGCCAAAAAATAAGTAAGACAGAAACAAAATATAATACAGATGCAGATCTATTCAATAGATGTGTTGCTTTTGGCCAGGACCAAAAGAAATATCCTATCTGCATAAGACCTTGGCAATAGTCCTGGTTCAAATGTAAAACTTTACATTTACATTGTCAGTGAATTTAAGAAACGTCTAGTACTGAAAATAAACAAACTGGAACTAAACTCATACAAGACTCACTTTCCTGCTTCAACATACATTTCAGGCGTGTTTTTCTGGGTTCTTCAGTTGCAGCTTAGATAATCTGCATAAACTGTTTGCTCTTTAATGGCATGTTTGATCATCTTTTTGTAACAATTTTTGTAATAAATTAAACTTTGTAATAAACTTTCATATCTTTAGTTAAAGATCATTTTGTAACACTAAACTACAAATGCTTAACTGTATGGTTTGGGGCATATTCGTCCATAGGTTTCCTCCACAGAATTATAGGTTGACTGAACTCATTCAAGATTCAAGATTCAAGCGTTTATTGTCATGTGTACAGAAAAGCATTTCTCTGTACAATGAAATTCTTTCTCTGCTGTCCACACACAGATGCTGGTTAATATGTACAATAGAAGTAGAATAGATACTTACAATGAGTATATGTAAGTATTTGGTTAAAGCTTTATAGTCATTCCCCATCGAATGACTGGGAAACAGATAACATTAGTAAAAGGGCTGCATATGCAACAGCCACTGATGTGATTCCATTATTGAGGTTGATACTGTCTGATACTGTGTCTGAAAACAAACCTTGGGTTCAGCAAACCACAGATTGTTGTTTGTTTTGTTTTTGTTTTTTGTTTTTTTTATTTTATTCTGTAGGGCAGCGGTCCCCAACCCCTGGGCCTCGGACCGGTCCGTGAGTCGTTTGGTACCGGGCCGCGAGAGTTGAGGCTCAGGTGTGAAATGTATGGTTTTCAGGGTTTTTATTGGTTTTCAGCGTTATTTTGTTATCGTTTTTATCGTTTACTCGGTTTTCCTTGGTCTTATGAATAAATTTTCTTTTTTTCGGTACCGGTACTTGTTTTATTTTGTTGTATTTATCCGCGACACCTTAAAGGCCAGTCCATGAAAATATTGTCGGGCATAAACCGGTCCGTGGCACAAGAAAGTTTGGAGACCGCTGCTGTAGGGAAACGGTGTCTGCGGCAAGTGGAGATAAGGCCAGTTCTTGTGGATGTGAGGGTGGGTGGTCTCTATTTACCTGTAACTGAAGGGGATTTCAGCTCCCTGCAGGTCACTGCTTTACATTGTTTCTCCCTTTTGTGCTTCGTCAGCACTCACGGCAAGCACTGCAGAGTCAACGGACTCATACACAAGAGACCAAGGAACATATGGTCACCCTCAACAATGACAGGGATCAAAACATGGTGAAATGAGCTCAAAGTTTGCAATTGAGACTATAATATTTGGCTGTGGTGTATTCATAGTAGTAACTGACTATGGGACCGCACTGGTCGCATGTGTGTTAAATAATAACTAATAGTAGTATTTTTTTATTATAATTTTATTCTGATGTTTTTCACAATAACTGTTTTCAGTAATAAAATATAGAACATTGGGTCTAATTTGGGTACTAAAGTAGATTTTCTGAAAGGTAGTTACAGTATGCTTAATTGTAGAATAGTCACTATGCACTATTGACTGACTGTTCCCACCACTAACACATGACCCTACGCTGTGTTCACTGCATCATTCCATGTTTGGCACTGATCACCACCTGCACTCATGTATATATCTATCTACTTTGCACTTTTAATTCTTATTTTTATTTTTTATGTCTATTTAAGCGTTATATGACAGTATGTTTGCACTAAGTACCGCAGCAATTTGTAAACCTGCTCAACATTTGGCAATAAAACCCTTTCCAAACACACTGGATATATTAATAATGTAGTATAATCCTAATGAAATTATATAAAAGCAAATTTTTTACATAGTAGTTTTTAATTTTGTTGTTTCTTATTGTACCATTTATTATATTTCTTGTGGAAGTAAAGTGTATTTTAAGACACTTGGACAATATGACTGCCAAATTATGTAATGCAGTGTTTATTAGTTGTTGTTGTTTTTTTAAATTTACTGATTTCTCATTCTTTGTGTGTTTGCTTACTGAGAGGATTTTTAAATGAAAGAGGTTTTTTTGTAAAACACTATAAAACATCCTGACTCTAAAAGAATCCAGTCTTCATTTATAGTCAGTTTCTTTAAATGGGTAGACAAAAAAAATCTGGTGGCATATATGTTTAAACCCATCTATTTAAAATCTTTTATGACAGAGCTTGCATCTTTGTTTACATTTATATCTATATATTAAACAACTTATATGAAACACTCCAATCCATTATGTCTGCTTCAATTTTTGTAGCGGTTACAATATTTTTTGGTCGTAAACTTCATGAATTAATTTTGAATCATGAAAAGTGTAATTGGTTTTGTTATATCACTATTGCAGAGCAGTGTAGTATCAAAATCTAAACAAAATTATTTTGAAAAAAAAATGGCACCTGTGACATTTCCTATGAATTAGCAACAAGCGCAGTTTGTTGAAATGATTTTCATAGTTTAAGAAAGTCAAATCCAAAATGTAAATTCAGCAATTTCCACACTGTGTTAAAGTTATTGTAGCAGATATTAAAAATCTTGTGCAAATTTCAGGAGAATCTGAGAAAATCAAACCACTTCAGTTCGTCACCGCAGCTCCAAATTTATAAATTTTTGGCCAAGCAGTTCCTGCACTGTTTGTTCATTTGTGTGAATGGGGAGGTGTCCGTATTGCAGTACATCTGCTGTTTTAATAGCATAGCAAGGTCTGGCTGCTATGCCACGCAGGTGCTGCTCCTTCCCCCCAGAAGGCCAAATTCTTCTATAGCCATGTGCTGCCTGAGCAAACTGTGCTTCTAAGCAGGCCTATCCCATCGCTGACTGCCCACTGCCCTAGCAACATGCATTGTTGCTCTATGCAAATCCACTCACACTGGGACAGAGGGATGGGGAGGGGTATCCTCAGCTCAGGAGCTGAGATAGAGAACGGAGGCCGGCCAATAAATGAAAGTTTGCCTTAAATCCTTTGGATAATAGAGGCAGAGGTTGGGACTGAGCTTCGAAGCCGAGATAAACAGAGGGATTACTCCTCGGTTTTGCATCGCTCACTCTCCTCTGGGTGGCCCTTAACCATCAGGAAAGCAAAGACGGGTGTGTGTGGGGGGAGAGGGGGGCAAGAGAAGAAAAAAATGTTTAGCTCATAGACATTCACACACCACATACGTGGAAAGAAGTGAGCCTAATTCCAACAAAGACTAAGAAATTAGCAATTAATTTATTCCAACCTCCCTGCCCTGGCTCCTTTTCTATTTTCAGCCCAATTGTTGGTTAGTTCGGCAACATCTGGTCCAGAACAGTCAGTGCGCCCGATGATGGATGCACCCTCCATTAAAGTAGAATGGCAGAGAAAATCTTCCCTTTTTCATTCATTTCTTGTCCATGGGAGATTAGTTTGGTTCGATGTGAAAAGTAATCATTAAAAATGTTGCTCTTTTTGCAGGCCATGCATATCCACCTCAGGCAGCACCTTTATTTGCAATTGTAATTTGAAGAATAATTAAAGAAGTTAAATGATTCTGTAAATGTAAAACAACTTGAGTCTTTGTGCTCAAGGGTGCATGAACCTGCGTCTTATGGCTGGTTGCTCTGATAAACTCAGTAATGAAAGAATGTCATTTGTGTCTAATGACAAATTTTGAAGTGTTTTGGATTTGCTCACTCCCCTGTCTTCAACTCATGCGCCCTCTCATGACTGACTTTAATCTGGGCAGGCTCTGGGGAAGACGAACCGCAAAGAAGCCTTTTAAACAAAAATCGAATGATTAATCAATTAGATAAAAGAAAAATACATGACAAAATAGATGACAATAAAGCAACAGAATATCAATGATAATGGATCAGAGTGTAACAGCAGCAGCACTGTAAGCAAAGGCACACCGTGCAGCCATTAAAGACCAATGCATCAGTCATTTCTATCAACTGGTCAATTTAGGATTTTATCTGTGAAATATGTTTGTTTGTTTTTTAATTGTTCATTCATTTGCAGATTATCAACACATCTGTTTGGTTTGTTTTAAAATTTATGAAATTCATAGAGTATTAACATATTTGAATGCTTCACTTGAATAAAAGAGAGAAATTTGTTGACTCAGCACCAACAAATTAAATCTCTAGCCGCTACTTTATCCAGTAAAGTGGAGAGGTGGCTTAATATCAGTCACGTCAGTCTGCTTTTGAGCTGCATCACCAGCACTTAATATACGCCTCTCCATAACAAACACTCTCCTGCACACACACACACATACAAACACACACTGAGAACGAGAAGGCCAGATCTCGTGGAAATGAGCTGTTGACATTATTTAGTGTCATTGTCTATGATAACAGGACCAACTGCTGGGATTTAGCAGATAAACCCTTTGAGTGAAACCCACATCCATACAGTTTTCCATACGTTACTGTTGCCCCATTTAAACAGAAAGATTTTGGTAACATTTACATGATTTTTAGGAAATTACTATAATGAGATATGTTGAAAATCTTCCTAACGAGAAAGTGAGGAATAAAAGAACTCGTGACATTATAATGGAGTCGACCTTGAATGAAATAGTGTCTGATGCTAAAAACAGATCTTTTCCACTATTGCAGTCACACCTGGAGAAATTTCTTTAACAGTTTGAACAATAAAATATCAGTTTTTATTTGAAATACTGGCCATTAACACACACATACACAGCTGAGTCAACAAACATGATGTTGTGACGACATTTGCAACATTTTCTGGCCATAGGGCCAAATTACAAACAGAATAATAACAATGACACTCTCTGCTTGAGTAAAACTGCTATGCTGGATCAAAGAAAAATGATTACTGCAAGTTAGCTGCTCTTAATTTGACTTTATTTTATAATGCAAAGCCAGAAAACAGTTCATAAACCTATAATGGACTAAAGATTTTTTTTTAATCTCTGCTTTTAGCTAATTAGGTTACCAAATCCCAGGGCTGAAGGATGTTTCCATTGTTTGTCCTCATATCCCTGATATATCCACATATCCTGACACCCATTATTATTTTATTTTTTAATATAACCATACCGTTTCATTTTATTTCATTTATATCACTACATCTCTGCAGCTACCTAAGCTTCATAGCCTGACACAATTCAGTGTTGATAGTGTCACAGCAATGATGACACTATGGAAAACCAAGAGGAAATCAGTGTGTCCCATGTAACTAAAGGGTATGTAATCATACTATTTTGAGTTAATGTTCTAGGTTAACACTGTTGACTTTATTTATATGCATAAAGTCTGAGACACAAAGTCATGTATTTAACACTAACCTGGAATAAAATAGGCTTATATTTAAATGTATACAAATCCAAAATAATCAAAGCTTTCTTCTGACCCACTGAGTTCACTTTGGGTACCAAATATCTATTTGCTTTAACCAGATTTATTGCTGGAGTCTTCCTCAAAGCTCCCAGTACTTTTCCATTTGGAGATAGGACAATAATATGACTTCACCGTGTTTCATTGTGTAATTTCACTTTTATTTTGATCAATCCATTTTCCCATGATCCTATTTGCAACATCCCACCTAGAAAAGCAGCCGGACATAACAAAAAAAAAAGAAATCTTGAAAGAACACAAAGGCACAAAGAGGAGGAGGGTACAGCAGTTGAGACAGCCGTCTCGAGCCTAACAGGGAACTTGGTCTTGCCATACAGCCGGGCCACTCCAATTCTGAGCGAATGCTAATGAGATTGCTCTGATCCCTCCAGTGCTTCCCATGTTTTCAACACCTTCAAGGACCACATGGCGCTTGCAGCATAAAGACAACTAAATGAGAAATCTGAACGTTTTTTGTGACGCTAGGGGCCTCCTTGCTTTTCAACCTGGCCGCCCATTCAATGTACCTCCCCAAAAAGAAAGGATAAGAAAGAGAGTGCTGCAGGGGGTATGGATGAGTAAACTTTTCAGGGAAAATGGCAAATTTGTGAACCTGAAGTAATAATCAATTTATGGCCAAGATAGGGCAAAGCCTTTGACGCAGGAAGAATCACGAGTTGGAAAGACTGAAAGGGATGGGAGAGAATAGGAAGAGAGATGCTCAAATTTGGAGGCTGATTCTCACAACCGCTGTAATGAGATCACTAACATCTTGAGCTCGCCTTCACTATAGCCACCAAACAACAGGCTGCTAGATGAAAGGTGAATCCGTCTAGGTTCCTGCTGGCTGGTTCAGAAGCACTTTAATAGCTGAACGCCCTATGAAAGGTTCCTGGGCAGTAGCTCATATTAGCGGCAGAGCACACTGCTTAATGGGATGATGCCTTTTGGCTTTTGTCACGAGATGATTAAGGGCTTCGTTGTCACCGCTGCCTGTTGAGCGCAAAGGCACTAGAATCCACTTTGACTGGCTTATTGTGTGAGTCTATGTGGTAGAAAGAGGACCTTTTGATGAATACACCTCTCAGGGATCTATCAGGTGAGCTCTGCATTGGAGTCTCGCATCTACTCCCCCTTCAAAATATCTTAAGTGCTTTGTTTTCCTCTAAAGACCCTTGAATCTGTCGTCATCTTCGGGCAAAGACAACTGCCTGAAAGGGGAGCAGCAAAGAGAAGAAACTTGAAGAAAAAATTAGTACATATGTGAAATCAGTTTACTTTATATAAGTTTATGTGGGTGGGAAGTTGATGTGTGTCTTCAAGTGATTTTAACAGTTAAAGACAGTCATCCAATAAAATTCATTGTCTTGCTACACTATTCGTGATAATTGCAACGGAACAAGTTCAACAGCCAGAAAAAAGTAACAAATTTAAAGAATAAATTTGTTGTTAAGATACATCAAAGCCAGTAAGTCAGAATTCGTTTATCACAATCCTTTGTCAGCTTTAGCAGCGTTCGGGTGAAAAGACAATAAATTTGAAAGCTTTCAACACAAGGACAAATGTGTGTATCATAAACTGCAATTTACCCCAGAAAGAAGGTGATTAAACCAGAGGACATTAAACACAGAATGCACCATGTTCATTTTTTGCAATCAATGCAGGTCCTTTCAATTGGGAGAGCTTCATACTGGGATTACTTTGGTGACTTAAGAAGCTAGACTACCTCTGTACCCCCACCATCTGCAACTTCACCCCCTCCACCCTTCTTCAACCTCTCCACCCCCCCCTCAAAAATAGCACAAGGATACTGCCAGCCTTTTCATTCCCTCCTAACAAGACAGCTCCAAAGCACAGGCCCACTCCAAGTAATTAAATCAATCCCTTTGTATTGCCCAATATTCCCCTTCAGTGAGTGAATGCCCAAGATCTGATTACGGCTCTTCATGCATATTCAGGCTGAAGCTACAACTTGTCTATAGCAGCCTCTTATGTTTTATGTTCATCGTTATGAGCAGTTAACATGCAACAATTTCCTTTTTTTCCCTTTTTCCCCAAACTTTCTTTTCACATACATCAGAGAATCCAGTTTGCTCCAGCAACACTGGGAAATGAAGAGCAGCCACTGACTCTGGAGGCTCCAGCATATTTAAGAGAAAGCTGTAAGATAAGGAGAAGTTAGGGTTGGAGCCCAAAAGACAAATTGGATTAGCAAGTATTGGATTAAAGGTAAAACGGAGGGATAACAAACAAGAAAAGCTGCCTGTGATCACAGGGTTTAATATATTTCTTTTCCTCTCGGATCCCTTTCTTCTCTCCCTCCCCCTTTTTCTTTCTTTCTTTCTTTTCGAGCAAAGATCCCAGGCTTAAGACAGACTTATTAAAACTGGGATTAATTTGTAATGCTCTCCTAACCCTCGGGGTCAACGAAAGATTTGTTATCTAAAGCAAACAGGAAAAAATGTACTATAACAACACGACACGCGCTTTAGGGCAGTATCTGTGGGGCTTCTGAGAGATTGTAGCTTTGTGCGAAAGCTGTTATCCCTCACATATTTATTTAAGCGGTGAAATAAAAGCCTTTTGGGATAATCTGTGTAAATATAATAATTGCTCCAAATCTTTGGAATCATGTATCCTTTTTTATTTCAAATGTAACAAATCAAATTGTGAATAATAAAACATTTTCATAGCTATAATATCAGATATTATTATATATTAATAATCTATAATAGCAAAAAAAAAAAAGGCTCTTCTTTTGTTCAGCAGACAACGAGACATAGCTGTTCTCATTAGCCTTATCTTTTTAATGTAGCACTTGGCCAGATTGTGATCTTAATCTTATTTGCTTATGGAGGCTTTGTCCACTCAGATAAGTACTACGTTCTTTGGGGAAAAAATCAGCAGCTCTGCAGAAAAGAAATAAATATCAGCCAACTGTTTTCTGGCCTTTGGGTTTCTTCCTCAGGGTTTGCAGTTCAAGGGACCAAATCTCTTGGCCCATTGCCATTCCTGTGTTGTTCCATGAAATATCTCTTCCTCAGTGTTGTGTTGTACAAGACTATTACTGCGCTACAAAATAAGATTTAAATTAAAAATAAATAAATAAATATTACAGTCTGTAAGTTACAGTCTTTCACAATATATCAAGATTTTGTTATTGTCTTTGAAATTAGGGCTAAGGGCTAAAATAATATATTTTTAATAAATTATACAGCAGTGAGACATGACATTAAATGCCATTCACTGTAAATCTGATTCTATAATTTAAAAAAGTGTAAGTTTGTTGAGCAATTTCTTAGCAGAGAGCAGAAAACCCGTCAAAGTCGAAGCACTGGACAAATAATAAATTTGAGATACTGTTTGCTTTATATATCTGAACTACTGTATGTGCAGAATTTTAGAAAGTGGGTCTGGTAGATGATAGTTTCATCTACATCACTTTTGTAAATGATCAACCTGTAGAAGGGATATTTTTGTTTCTTTAACTGACAGAAAAGTGCTGAAGCCTCTGATTTTTTAGTCTAAATTTATGGCCATCGCCAAAAATATAACCTAAAATGAAGGTTTTGTTATTGGGCGAAAAAAGGTGATATTAGGATTTTGTTTTAGCTGACCTAAAAAATGCCTCCATCCTGTTTTAAAAACAACATAAAATTATGTTGCTGTTATTAATCATTTTCTTAACCAACTTTACAGTTCAGGGTCACGTTGTCACGGTTCTGGGTCAGTTTTGACCCAGTGTTTTGAGTTTCTCGTGTCTTGGTTTAATTTTGTTATTTTGATTCTTTTAATCGTTGACCATTATGAGAATTATAGGTTTCTGTTTCTGTTTTAGGATTTGCTCCTTGGTTGTGTTCTCATGTTTATTGCAGGTTTAGTTCAGTGTCTAGTCTGTCTCTCAGTGTTGTGTCTGCGTCTTTGTTTAGTGAATCATATTTCCTGTTTTATTGTGAAAGTCTACATCTTATGTTAGTGTGTGTAGCTTTGCTCCCCGTCTCGTGAGTCCAATCCCTCCCAGCTGTGTCTCCCTCCTGTTGCCCATTCCCTGATTACCACCCTGTGTATATTAGCCCTGTGTTTTCCTGTGCTCGGTGTCTCGTCGTACCATCAGATTATGCCTGTGTGTTTCTGTTCTCAGTATTCAGTGTTCACTTCATGTTTTGTTTTCGTGCCAGCAATAAAACTGAGGTTGTGAGTTGTATTCAGTGTCCGAGCCTTGCATTTGGATCCTCCTCTCCATCTGCCTGCACACAGAGCCCTGACACACGTGGGTTGATGGTAATACCTGAAACTACTGATACTATAATCTAAAATGCACAATAATTGTAAACAAGGACACTCAACAGCCCTCATTCTTACTTCTATTTTTTTTTTTACTTTCATCATTCATCTTGATATCTCAATAAAACATCTTCTAGTAAAAGTGTTCAAAATTAATGTATTTAGATCATTAGGATCCTTAGTTTGTACCATCTGTGTGCAAGTGGACAGCTGCCCTGACATGTCCGGGCATAAAATGGAAGGCAAGGAATAAATCTGGCCTCAAGCACTTGTGAAGGTCTTTGAGATCATAATCCAACATGTGTTAAACAAGAATATCATAAATTTTAGAAAAAGCTAGAGAGGCAAGGTTGAGATAGTTTGGAAATAAGCAGAGAAAGGACAGTTGTTACGGTAAATATGGAGCTGCCAGACAAAAGGAAACGAGGAAGACCACAGAGGAAATTCATGAATGGCGTGAAGAAGGACATGGAGAAGGTTGGTGTGACAGAGAAGGATCCTAGGGATAGGGTGAGATGGAGGCAGATAAGCCGCTCTAGTGACCTAAAGTGAGCAGCGAAAAGACGAGGACAAAGTAAATAAATCCATCAAAACATGTTAAACATATTTACGTTAGATTTTAATACCTCAGCTCATCCTGGGATGGCCGGCATCTGGTGGGGTCAGTGGCCCGTGGCCTCTGGGTCTCTGGGGTACTTCTGTTTTTTGTTTTGTTTTCTGGTTAGTTATTTTTTGTCTTTGAGGTGCTATTTATTTTTTTAGTGTGTTTCATTAAAGATGCAGCGGTTGAAGACCTAGTGTGCTTATGTGTGCTTCCCCACCTTTTTTGTATCTCACTTTCTGTCCCTTTTCTTTTCCTCCTCCTTCTTCTCTTTTTTTACCACCTGTCAGCTCTGGCTTTATATAACTACACAGAAAATAATTTAAATAATTATATAAAATAGTTGTATAAAGAAAAAAGAGGGACCTATAGAAAGTCTATAGCATTAGCATTCAGACCATGAGTCTGCTTGCTGAAACTACTGGACACAACGGGTTAAAAATAAATAAATAAATGATCACCTATAATTTCTGTAAATCTTACATGAAACTGGTCAGCTGTAGAAAATATGAGCTACACAAAACTGAAAGAAAGTCCCAGTCACACACTTGTTTTCCCCACTCGCCCTGTGGACGGTCTTTACCCTTCAAGCTTGAGTCCTCTTGGCCAGGTTACTGAGTGGGAGAAGCCACAGAACAGAAAAGAGGTACAAATGTTTGAAACACACATATTTTTAAAAAGTCACAAAGTAAACTCCATAAAGTTAAAATTAAAGAACTTTTTCCCACAAGCGTTTGATGAATTCTAGCATCTTTACCTTAGAATATAAATAAAATTAAACTGAAGAGAACTGGAGTCAGCATGGTGATACAGTGGTTAGCACTGTTGCTGCAGGACGGCGCTCTACTGGACAGCGATCTTGATGTTAATCCTGGGAGTAGCTGGAGCTACTCACCCAAGTAATCGAAGCACTTGGGGCAGTGCTTCGATTACCTGGGTGGGGGAGCACTGTTGCCTTCACCCTCCACATCTTCTCAAGCTTTCAGCCCTTGGTATTTCTCAAGTTTCTCATTTTCCTTCCTTGTGATGAAGGAAGGATGTATAGCTACATTTTCCTCTGCTTGTCCACCACGACTATTCTGTATTATCTCCAGTCTTGGTCCATCCCTCAAGACTGTAAGACCAGACTAACCAACCTGCACTACCTGGATTAACTACAACAAAGCCCATGACTCACAGTGCCTCGCACATGGATCCTGGAGTGCCTAGAACTGTACGAACCCAATAGGTCCCCAAGAGCCTTCATCTGGCAACGTGGTGCCAGGACAACCACCTCCAGCTGAACGTCGGCAAGACCAAGGAGCTGGTGGTGGACTTCACAAGGAGTCAGCACAGGAACTACAAGCCCATTATCATCAGCAGAGCTCCAGTGGAGAGGCTGCAGTCCTTCAAGTACCTTGGTGTCCACATCTCCTCAGATCTGACATGGTCTGCTCACATTCAGATACAGTTCAAAAAGGCTATTCGGAGCCTGCACCACCTACGACAACTGAGGAAGTTCAGGGCCTCTCCAGGGATCCTCAGGACTTTCTATACAGTTGCTGTGGAGAGCATCCTCACACAGAACATCAAGTCCTGGTATGGGAACAGCTGTGTCAAGTACAAACAAACTCTTCAGAGAGTGATCCATACAGCAGAACGCTGCTGCAGGACTGCTCCTCCCTCCCTACAGGACATTTACACCAGAAGATACTGGACCAGAGCCACTCAGATACCGAAGAACCTGTTCCACCGCAGCAATAAACTGTTCCAACTTCTGCAATCAGGCAGAAGGTTCTGCACCATCCGGGCAAGAACAGAGACCCTCAAGAGGAACTTCTACCCTCAGGCCAGCCATGTGTTACATCAGAACCCCCCCCCCCCACACACACACACACACACACACACACACACACTCAACCATAACAAACTGAGTCAGGACTCACATATTCCCATATCATGCCTGATCCTTCTGACTTCATTGGGGCCCTTTAAGTCACTTTAACACCCCACTCACACAATGTACATTCCCAGATTTTTGAACTGTAAATTTCCAGGTTGTTTTATTCTATTTAACTTAGTGCATATAATCCACTCACTTATTGCACATAATGTCCTCTTTGTATATATCTACTTACTTACTGTATAATGGGGGTTTTCTCTCTATTTTGCACAGTCGAGGAGCGTATCAGGTCACATTTCACTGCATGTTATACTTGTATAACTATGTACGTGACAAATAAAAGGATCTTGAATCTTGAATCTTGAATCAGGAATTCAGTGGAAATAGAAAACAACACTAGAGACCAACGTCAAACCAACAGCACAAGTCACCGTTAAGTACAGGATTGAAATGAGAAACATGAAGAGGCCACTAGGAAAACTGCAACCATCAAATCCCTGTAGAGAGTAAGTCCTGAGGAGTCAGCTGAATGGGAAGAACAGGATCTAGGAATTCAGCACCTATCCCCTGCCTGTCATCAGATACCCTGCTGGGATAATAAGCTGGCTAAAGGAGGAGACAGACGCCACTGGCATCAAGACAAGAAAGCTCCTTACCATACATGGAGGGCGTCACACCACATCCAGCAGTCTGAGACGGTACACTAAACAGAAGAAGGGTGGCCAGGAGGGCTAGTGAGTGTCAGAACCAATATCCAGGGTGAGTTAGTGAAGATGCTCTCTCATTGCAACCATCAAGATGCTAACAACTGCTTAGTGAATATCTTTCCCTATGTGTTCACGTCTGAAAGTGTAAAATGTAGTTCACAGTGCTAAACATCTGTTTTATTCATTGCAGCTTTAAAAGCCAAATGCAGACCTGTTAATATTGTGACTGTAGGTGGTCTTGTTGAGGATGACACTCGATTTTTGAATAATTTGTTCTCTCTTTTAGAGAGTATCTTCCTTTTAAACTTGCTGAAATCATCAGAAAAAGTGAAGACTTAGTCATCTTTTGACAAACTGCCTCATTTCATTCCTGCTACTGAAACAATGATCAGTGTCTTTCACATAATTTTTCTTTTTTAGTAATCCTGCACAAATTGCCCTGTGTTGCAGTTTGTGTATCAGCTATTTGCACTGGATTAATGTGACTTAATGGTGGCAAGTGTGCAAATCAATGTTTATTAACGGTTTCTTTAAGTGTTTAAAGATTAAGTCATTAACATATTGATGAAGTTTTCAAAGTTGCTCAGGGTGAAAAAAAAGTGTTGGAGACCCGAGAGGGCTCGACGATTGGTTGACCTGACACTAGCCACAGAAAAACAAGGTGGAAACAAAGAAAATGTTTCCTCAGAGGAAAGCATCGGGCAATGTTTCTTCTCTTTTATAAAATACAACATGTTGCCAAAGAAAATTTCACTTTACAGTGTACACTATTCTCCCTGGCAAGATCTGGTGATCCGTTCATATTTACTGAGTAATGTCATGTAAAAAAACATGATTTTCAGCCTTTTTAAAAGAAAGTGTTTTAGCTGTGTTCTCCTTGGGATGTGACACACTCAGCTTAGATTGATTTTCTCATTCAGCAGTGACCTGCCGCAAACCTTTGGCTCAGAATGGTAATTCCCTCTCTTACCTGATAAGGTACCTGATCCATAATAAATCAATTGTAATTAGTTTTATGTTTGCAGGGAATGAAGGAGGGGCTGCGGCTAAGGGGACCCTCTGCTTTTTCGCCCCACCCTACCCACCATCCTTATTTGTTTCTGGCCACCATCATCTGCACACCTGATATCAGTTAATCTCCTGATTATTAAGTGGGGATTATTGATGCAGGAGAAGTGGCTGTATTTGCTGTAGTCTCTTCTGTCGAGGACATGATGCTTTTGTTTGCTCTTCACTGTTTGTTCAAAGGGTTTTATGTGTTTGTGTGTGTGCATGCATGTTTGTTTTGTTTTGTTTTTGTTAGTCCAATAAAAGTTTACTGTCTAACCTTATTTCACATTTTTTTGGCATGACATTTATGATTTAACATCCAGTCTGTCAGCATATTGTCTAATATATAGTCTAAAACTAGTCTAACTCCTGCAGCAGCCAGTTTGTCACATGACTCTGAACATTATCCAGTACTTTGTCATTTGAAAATGGTAGGCAGTCGACCAAATGACTGTGAGGCATACAAAGAGGAGACCATTATTTTATATGTATTGTTTTACATCTGTATTTAGTACAAACTACATACAGAATCCTGAATCCCCCTTAGTTATGATGCAATAGGTGTAGGTTGCTGGGGGAGTATTTCTTCTTCAGTCACCCTTTTCACTCACTATAGGGGCGTCCAAATTCATAGGCGGTCTACGTGGGCCAGGTCCTCTGAAGGCTGGTGGGTAGGCCGGACGTGAAATATATATATATATATAACACCCAGCTCGCCCCTGCAGGCGGTTTATCTTTCAAGCTCGGGTCCTCTACCAGAGGCCTGGGAGCTTGAGGGTCCTGCGCAGTATTTTAGCTGTTCTCAGGACTGCGCTCTTCTGGACAGAGATCTCCGATGTTGTTCCCGGGATCTGCTGGAGCCACTCACATAGCTTGGGAGTCACTGCACCTAGTGCAGCAGCTGGATAGCGTAGTGGTTAGACTACATACCTTTGGAGCAGAGGAGCGCAAGTTCGATTTCCGCCTTGGGCGTCTGTATCCAGTAAGGGTCCTAGGCTAGACCTTATATATATATATCACATGAACTGTCCCTTCATGATGCTTTACATTTTTTATTGTGAAGACCCTACAATAATACTCAATGACCAATTTGAGCAAGCAATTGGCAACAGTGGGAAGGAAAAATTAATTTTAACAGGAAGAAACCTCTGGCAGAACCAGGCTTTACCCACGCTCCCTAAACCCAGGCTGCTACTAGAACGTCAGTTGTCTACCACATAGTTGCTTTCTCACCCTGTGAACTAAACTGACCTTCCATCTAATTTTTTGCAACATGTTTTCACAATGGCAAATGGCCTGTATTTGTATAACGCTTTACTAGTCCCTAAGGACCCCAAAGCGCTTTACACATCCAGTCATCCACCCATTCACGCACACATTCACACAATCACTGAAAAAAGCTGCTATTTTGCTTTTTTAATCACGTAATCATTTCCAATAAAGGCCTATTTACTCCAGTACTTCCAGCCATTTATCAATTTCCTTCCACTTATCCAATTCAAGGTCATAGGGTCCTGGAGCCTATTCCAGCTGTCATGGGATGAGAGGCAGGGTACACCCTGGACTTCATACATATTTTAATCATTCATAAAACCATTAAATTGTTCAGCTGTACTTGAGTTACAAACTAGAACTCCCATAGAAACGGCCCATCGTCAAAAATATCATGTGAGAAAGTTTTAGGATTTACAATAAAGTAGTCATCACAATCAGAAGAAGCAAATATACCACCCTCTCACCTCCTACATGAAGAAGTGAGGGAGACTTGTGATTCCCCAGTTAACAATGTGCCACCATAGTTCAGCCCTGCCATTGATTTCTCCTCCATTTATTTCTGTTTTGATTCATGCTCGGGGTCTCTGTATTTGAAAGTTCATGCTCCTCTCTGAAAGACAGATTCATGAATAGAGTCCGCCACTTTTGTAGTGTGCTGCAGTTTTATACAATAAGCTTTTTTAGACGTTCAAAATCAATATTTAATCCTGTGCAGAGGCTAATCCCCAGGACTGGACCATTTGTGAGGTTCTTTGAGCTTTGTTACACATCTTCTGGCAGCTCTGTGCTGCAGATTGATTAGCTGTAGTGCCAGAATCCTATCAAATGCCCAGCCCTGATGATAGAGCAAACTCTCTCACTGCTTCTAGTTGACTGAACTACAAGATAAGGACAAATGGCAGTTCCCTTTTTCGTGTACACTAAGGGCAGGGTGGGAGTGTCATGTGCATAAGATCAGCAGTTGTTTGGGAAGGTGTAAATTCACATTTTAGACGCCTCTTTTCCAAACAGTTACACAGTGAGCAGCTAAAGCTGTTTTTTCACAGAGGGTCAAAATGAAAATACCTATTGTCAGTAAACATATTAATTGGAATAAAATGAGAATAACCTTTTAGAACCAGCAAAACCTTCAAAATCCACTCTCTCCCACTTTTCCCACTTAAGTTTTTGACAACAAAGTTGACTTTGACTTTGATAAAGGTTCTCCTTAGGTTTGCATGAGATGTCAAGATTTACAGGAGTTACCACCAAATAGACAGACTTGGTGGAACAAAAGGAAAGCCTTTATTGTCGCTAACACTTTCCATAATCTAAATCGAGGCAAAAGAGATTCCAAAATGCAGAGTTACTAAAATTCAGGAAAGACACAGAAACAGGCTCGCAATATGATGCAACCAAGAATACAGGCAAACTGAAGCTATGAATACATATAGATAACAAGTGGAAACAAGGGGGAGCTAAACCCAGCTGAACCCACAAAAGAAAAAGACAGACAAGAAGTCAATCCAAAGACAATATATAGATGACTATTATTACCAAAGTAAAACAGGAAATAACTATGAATACTGAAAATGAGTGAACATAAAACGGTAATGAGGAAGGTAGAAATTGAAACTTAGAATAACTAAGCACTGAGGAAATGCAAGAAGATAAGGATATGGACAATAACTAACTTGAGAATCAAGCAGAAAATACTTAAACAAGTATTTGAAACCAAGTATTCAAAAACCCTTAGTCCAACATCTAGGACCATGAGAAGACATGTTGCTTATTTATACTTATCTGATAATCATACAAAGGTTCCAGATTGTGATGTGTCAGAACTGACAAATATTCCAACTGAAAAATCAAGTTATTGATTTGTTTCTAACATCCAAAACAACCCATGAAAGTGCCCTGAAACAATTATGTTTCCTCTGTTAAGGGTCTAATAAGGACCTTCAAAGGAAAACTTTTTGGGATTTGGTTTTAAGCACCAATACTAGCTGGTTTATTCAGGGTTTTTGTGTTTGGCTGGTCAGTTGGTAGGTTGGTTAGGGTTTTTTAATAAATAATTAAATAAATAAATACACTCTTTTACACCCTTTTATAACTGTAAATTTAAAAAAAATTAAAAACAGCTTAGTTTTCAGCAATGCAGACCAACTATGGACGAAAGATTTGGCCTGTCTAAGCAATGCAAAGTCCCCAGCATCCAACATCAGCATGGAGGAGAGAAAGGCATTCACATTGCTTAGTAATGACAACAACATTATCATCCATCTGGATTGTCCGGATTGAACAATTGTCTGTAATCATCAATCTGTTGGTAGGCAGCTCTAAACACCAAATCCAGAACACTTTTTTTGAGAAAATGAGAGATGCCGTTAGGGAGGCAGATGAAACAATGGCCTCATGCGATGTTCTCTTTACTTGTGTTCCAGTCAGTGAAGCAGTTTAAGTAGTTTGTAAGAAATTACAGGACAACCCCAACCTCAGCAACAGAACCACCCTCAGTGTGTTTGCTCCTGGAACTGTGTCTTGAATCTGCATATTTCACATACAAGGGTTGGTACTACAGGCAGAAACATGGGTGTGCCATGGTTTCCCCAGTTTCACTCATTCTGGCCAACTTATAAATGTAAGAAGTGGAAAAGAGGACTCTGTTATCCAACCCTGGAGCACCAATAAGTCATCGGTTCAGGTACAGTGGCTTGCAAAAGTATTCGGCCCCCTTGAACTTTCCCACATTTTGTCACATTACAGCCACAAACATGAATCAATTTTATTGGAATTCCACGTGAAAGACCAACACAAAGTGGTGAACACGTGAGAAGTGGAACGAAAATCAGACATGATTCCAAACATTTTTACAAATAAATAACTGAAAAGTGGGGTGTGCGTAATTATTCAGCCCCCTTTGGTCTGAGTGCAGTCAGTTGCCCATAGACATTGCGTGATGAGTGCTAATGACTAAATAGAGTGCACCTGTGTGTAATCTAATGTCAGTACAAATACAGCTGCTCTGTGACGGCCTCAGAGGTTGTCTAAGAGAATATTGGGAGCAACAACACCATGAAGTCCAAAGAACATACCAGACAGGTCAGGGATAAAGTTATTGAGAAATTTAAAGCAGGCTAAGGCTACAAAAAGATTTCCCAAGCCTTGAACATCCCACGGAGCACTGTTCAAGCCATCATCCAGAAATGGAAGGAGTATGGCACAACTGTAAACCTACCAAGACAAGGCCGTCCACCTAAACTCACAGGCCGAACAAGGAGAGGGCTGATCAGAAATGCAGCCAAGAGGCCCATGGTGACTCTGGACGAGCTGCAGAGATCTACAGCTCAGGTGGGGGAATCTGTCCATAGGACAACTATTAGTCGTGCACTGCACAAAGTTGACCTTTATGGAAGAGTAGCAAGAAGAAAGCCATTGTTAACAGAAAACCATAAGAAGTCCCGTTTGCAGTTTGCCACAAGCCATGTGGGGGACACAGCAAACATGTGGAAGAAGCTGCTCTGGTCAGATGAGACCAAAATGGAACTTTTTGGCCAAAATGCAAAACGCTATGTGTGGAGGAAAACGAACACTGTGCATCACTCTGAACACACCATCCCCACTGTCAGATATGGTGGTGGCAGCATCATGCTCTGGGGGGGCTTCTCTTCAGCAGGGACAGGGAAGCTGCCCCAGGGCAGCTGTGGCTACAACTGTAGCTTGCCTCCACCAGTCTATGAATGTGAGAGTGAATGAATAGTGGTATTGAAAAGCACTATATAAATGCAATCCATTATTATTATTATTATTATTATTATTATTATTAAGCTGGTCAGAGTTGATGGGAAGATGGATGGAGCCAAATACAGGGCAATCTTAGAAGTAAACCTCTTGGAGTCTGCAAAAGACTTGAGACTGGGGCGGTTCACCTTCCAGCAGGACAACGACCCTAAACATAAAGCCAGGGCAACAATGTAATGGTTTAAAACAAAACATATACATGTGTTAGAATGGCCCAGTCAAAGTCCAGATGTAAATCCAATCGAGAATCTGTGGCAAGATCTGAAAACTGCTGCTCACAAACGCTGTCCATCTAATCTGACTGAGCTGGAGCTGTTTTGTAAAGAAGAATGGACAAAGATTTCAGTCTCTAGATGTGCAAAGCTGGTAGAGACAGACCCTGAAAGACTGGCAGCTGTAATTGCAGCAAAAGGTGGTTCTACAAAGTATTGACTCAGGGGGCTGAATAATTATGCTCACCCCACTTTTCAGTTATTTATTTGTAAAAAATGTTTGGGATCATGTAAGATTTTCGTTCCACTTCTCACGTGTACACCACTTTGTGTTGGTCTTTCACGTGAAATTCCAATAAAATTGATTCGTGTTTGTGGCTGTAATGTGACAAAATGTGGAAAAGTTCAAGGGGGCCGAATACTTTTGCAAGCCACTGTATGTGGCAAACACCTGGGTGAAAGTCAAATCTCTAATTGTTATGATTTATACATCCAGGGAAACCAAACAACCTCTGGTTAAGCAGATAGCACAAAACAGCTAACTCATTAGGCCAGGACTCCGCAGTCTATTTACACCTACAGACCAGTGGACACTCTTTCAATGATGAAGCTGTACACATCCTGGACAAGGGAAAAGACCATCTCTGAATCAAGGAAGTGGCCTAAGGGTACATCTTTCACCATCTTACAATGCTGTGATTGCAGCCATTCCCCAACTCTTTGTGAATGGTACTCATGACCATTGATCAGTTGTCACTGATCAATGTTCTTTGATCAGTGGTTGTTAATCAATGGTCATGTGAATTTGCATAATAACAATCATAAAACTGACTTTACAGCCCGTTGTTCGTAAGTGGTGCTAATTTCGATCAGTAAGCAAATGTACTGTTTATAATGTTGAGGAAACCTCCAGTCAGCTGAGACTGAAGAAGTTAGTCGGATGAGCGATGACGTTTCTCCCAATGAAAAACGTTACATCCAGCTGAACAGAATCAACTTTTTGGGCAGCTTAACTCAAGCATTATTATTCGTATGAAAACTGAAAAACAATTAGGTTTTTGCAGTGCAGACTTTGAAAAAAAATTATCGTTCCAACTGTTAGCATGCAGTGTAATTCTGACCCTTTGTTGGCATCCAGAATTGAAAATGACGTATTTCCTGTCTCCCTCCCGTCTCCCCAAACAGCTCACTGCAGATGGCCCCGCCCCTTCCTGAGCCTAGTTCTGCTGGAGGTTTCTTCCTGTTAAAAGGGAGTTTTTCCTTCCCACTGTGGCGAAAGTGCTTGCTCATAAGTGGTCATCTGATTGCTGGGGTCTCTCTATATTATTATAGGGTCTTTACCTTCCAATCTATATTAAGTTCTTTGAGGTGACTGTTGTTGTGATTTGGTGCTTTATAAATAAAATGTAAATGTTTTATGCAATACTTTGAATTTACTAATAAAACTAGTGAGGGGAAAACAAGAAATTATGTTAGTTTGCCACATTTTGATTGGATGGGACTGATTTAAACAATAAAATCAAAGAAATTCAAAAGAAAGAAAATTATGATGAACCAACAAATCAAAGGTGCTTTTATACGGGGAAAAAAAGCAGGGGAAATTGTAACTGTAACTTTTGCACTGCAAAGATCACATGCAGTACACCCATCTTATTTCTCTTTCAAACAGAGAAGTACTTTAAGGTAATAACCATTTTAAAATAACCATTCCTGGGAAATGCTTCATCACCTTCAGTATGTTTTTTTAATCCATTTACAGGGAGGGTTACAGGGAACTGAATTTGTGCATTCCTGCATGCCTTGCCAGCATTCACATGGTTACCACTGCTACACATTGTTAGAGACATCTGAATGAGTGCTGGCTATGCAAGTTTTAAGGTGATTGCCCGAGGGGCAGTAGAGTGAAAGAGCGAAGAACAGAGCCAAAGGGGGTGTGGGGTTGGAGGGGGCATAATCCTAAAAGGATTGGAAGTCTACCCCCCCATCCCACCACTCACCCACACACACAATATACACATACACACATCCAAGTCATTCCCTCCATACGTATCCCTCTCTGTGTTTCAGGGGGTGATGGGTACTGGATGGGGTCAGTTGGTTTTGTGGCCCTGGTGTCTGATTTCTCCCTGCTTGTAAACCCCACCACCCCACCACACCCTCCCTCTATCTTCATTGTTTGCCTTCTTAATGAGAGGGGTGGGGCCATAGGGGCCAGTGACTGACAGCTACGTACTCCTCACTCACTGCTCTTCACTTTGTCTCTGTCAGCGTTCGCTGCTGTCCGTTCTGTACCTGACATTGAATAATGAGACATTTTTCATTTCAGGTTTCTGCCTTCTGTCAGTCCAACACCTTGGTGGATTCGTAGCAGTACCGTCAGAGTGGGAAAAAGGACACTTTCTGGAGAGCACAGTTTCTTAAGGGGGAATTAACAGAGTATTAACAGAGAACACACTTTCATGGAAACTACACAGGTTTCAACAGGAGGCTCTCGGGGATCCACCCTGACTGCCTCCTGTATATAGATGGGTCTATACTGCTCATGCTTTGGGTTGACTTTTTAAAAGGCATGTTAACCAACGCATTGCCTTTCCATTTGCCAGAATTAGCGTGTGTAATAGAGATATGAGCAAGGCATCCTTTAGCACTGAGGCTTAATCTATTAACAAAAAATCAAAAGAATATTTCAAACCTAGTTTCAGAATTTCCCTAAAATTTAGTGATTTAGTCACACAGACTTATACTTGACAAAACCTTAGGGGGTTAACAGTGTTGATAAAGTGCACATTACCAGATTTCTCTATACACAGTTTCAATTTTTTTAATGTTTCAGGATTTCTTTTACTTGCATAATAGAAATGGGTTAATGAATAGAAAGGTTTAACTTCAGACTTTAATCAGTCTACTATGTTGCATTTTCTTTAATCAAGCAGAGCATGTTTCTCTATTTGTTTAAAACTCTGGACAACGTGTTTAAACATTTCCCTCCCTGTTTACATTTTGAAATTCTGGTTTTGATTTACAGATTTTAAAAAAACTTTAGTTTGAAAAAAATAGGAAAAAGATAGATATCCTTGGGCACGGGTCCTCTTTCAGTGCACTTTTTGGAAACTACAGGTTAAATCTTTGCAATACATGAAATCTAAAACTCTTGAGATGCCGATGGCCTGAAAAGAAATGTTGACACATACATGGCAACGAAAGTATATCTTAGAGTGACAGTGTCCAACTTGACAGATAAATCTTTTCATAGCTGTGCACGCCCATTTGGTGATCATAAAATGTGTATTCTCTCTGTTACATATGCACATAACCAAAGAGATTAAAAGGTAATCACCACACGGTATTTATTATAATATAGTAGCAACAGCCCCCTCACTCAATGTGCAATATCACTGATCACACACTGCACCTATCAATGCACCTGCTCCTCAGATGGCATGTATGTGTATGTATGTATATATATATATATATATATATATATATATATATATATATATATATATATATATATATATATATATATATATATATATATATATATAGATAGATAGATATAGATATGTGTGTGTGTGTGTGTGTGTGTGTGTGTGTGTGTGTGTGTGTGTGTGTGTGTGTGTGTAAGCATGTATGTGGAAATATGTGTGTGTATGTACGTACACATGCATATATGCATGTGTGTATGTGTATGTATGCAGGTGTATGAATAAGTTATACATATCTTTCTTGTGTAAATGTAAATCTATCTGTGTTATTATGTAAATACTTTCTTACACTATTGTGTATTTCAGACAGAGAGATGCCAAACTGCCTTTTATTGTTCTTGTAACAGTGACAGTAACAGCTATTCTATTTTATTCTATTCTATTCTATATCAGATTTAGGGTTGTGGTATCATACAAACTGTGTGCCTAAATGACATGATCTATAAATCAAATATGTTTATGCAAAAATATGTTTAAATTTATTGGTAGTCTTTTCTGATATTAAAAAATGTATATATGTAAAATGTAAAAAAAAAAAAAGACTTGACTGCTTTTAAATGTAACAGATAATTTTAAAAGATTTTTTTAAACTGTGTACTTCACAGTATAAAATCGCTGTGTTAACTGCAGATGGTCTCTTGAGCTTGAGCCATCACGATATCAGATTTTCGTATGATTTTTTCACATGATTGTGCTGATAAAATAAATCACATTTTTCTGTAATATGTCTGGGAAAAATACTAATGATGCTCTCAGTCAAATTTATCTTTGTTTACTGTGTGCTGTCTTTTTTTGGAAAAGAAAATTAATTAAACTCAAAATACCTTTGTCTGGTAAACGAGTCTATAACACATCCAAAAAGGACAGTTACATGATATTTTAAAAATGCAATATAGGTCAGTACATGTAATACATTTCTTGTAGTAGCATCTCCTCAATGCAATTGCCCTGAGGAGGTGTTACATAATCACATTCTCATCATACTGAGAAATTTCCAGAAAAATATATGAAAGACAAAATGCAGATCAGCTGTACAGACTCATTTCCTGTAGCGTAAGAAAACAGTTCAAAGACCCAAAGCTCAGTAAGAACTAGATCACTCACACTTACCACAGCAATTTTCTACAGATTATCACATGACACAGTCTTGGGGAAATAATGCACTATTAGATAAATAATCCTAAATTCACATCACCTAAGACAATGCATCAGATTAGAAGATTTTAATACAGTTTTGCCTCTTACTGGGGCAATTTTTCAGTATTATCAAGTTTTAGTATTGCTTACCTGAAAGTCCCAGCTGGGCAAGAACTGAGGAAAATCACAGTCATAGCAGATAGTGTGTTTAGTTATCCAGGATCACGTGTTCTCCCCCTACAATCTTCTCTGCACACTGAAGATTTTAGGGGGTTTCTGCCCTGTCTGCATGGAAGCTTCTACGTGAGATTTTCATATACAAGGTGGGAAAATGTGCAGCAACCTAGCCAAAGCCTCCTCCATGCTTTCTGATAACCTGGGATTTTATGCATCTTGCTTTTAATAAGCACCAACACCACAGATGAGAGCCTCTCCAAACTTAACCCCCACCTCCAACACACACACACACACAGACCTCTTCAAGCTGCTTGATCCCTGGATTTACGGGTTTAGTATTAAGAAAATACTCCTGCAATTTGGGATTAGACCCACAAAAACCCTCCACAACAATGATTCCGTCCATTTGATATCTTGATACTAGTGATCAATCCCTGGCTTTGTCACCTTCGTCAACAGTTTCCGGGGGAAAGCGATGAGATAGATTACAAACTTGTTCATACTCATTTACCCAAACAACATACCAATTTTATTCTTTTTGATTATTATTCATTTTTTTCCCCTCAAGGCCACAAGGCAGACTTTCTCGGGTGGTTGTTCCTCCATTAACATAGATTATTTGGTTATTTACTTGATATGTTGTCAAAAGAAGGTTGTTTGAGATGTGCTTGTGATTAACTCGGAATAAAACAGGTTTATTTTTTTCTATTATTACACCTTAAATGAAACACTACAATGCTTTTTTCTAATGTGATAGTTAATAGTTTGTTTATTTGTGTTTTCTTTCGTTTAACTATTTTTAAAAGCTCTGCCATTTTTATTATCTGATGGAAATTCTTTGAAGTAAATATTAATGCAACCTAAGTGTGAAACCATATTGGAAATGACTTAACACTCAAAACACTACGCCTAATAAATATCAGTGTTTTTATTACTCTTTAAAGCCTGATTAAAGCGAACGTTTAATTTAATGAATGTTAACATTATTTATTATAAATGTTTCTTTGATTATATCAAGTTTCCATCTCGAGTTTTGCACCTGAATCGTGGTTTTCTCGCTGTAATGGCAGCCGAACCACTCTCCAACTTTCTGACCTGAACTTTTCACTCATGTCACGTGACGTGACTTAGATTCGCAAGGGGCGGGCTTTTCGGTGTCAAACTCGGGGGCTGGTTGGTCGCTGTCGTGGCTTGTATAGGCGCAGAGTGCCGTGATTGGCTCGCAGAAAGAAGGCCCGTGTGCTTTCTGGGCTCATAGAGGCTAGGGCCCTAGAGACGTTCATTAATCTCCATCCGTCAACGTCGGCTGGAGACAAAACGCTCGCGCAAGAGAGAAATAAGGCCTATTTTTTATTTTTAGTTTTTGTTCATTTCTCCGTACGCATTTGTTTAACAGATCGAAGACAGGTGTGGTTTTCACGTGGAGCTTCCGAACCGTTTTTCTTACCTCTGCCAAATAACAAAACAAAACTGCGCTTCATGAGGATATTTTTCTTGAACTTTGGATCTTACTGTTTTGACACTTAAAGGGGATTTTAAAATAAGGAGCCCGAAGAAGGTGAGACTGAAATGTGTTCCTAATTTTAATTGTTCTTAATGATCTATTTTTCTTTTTCTCTTCGCTTGTGAACGTGTCGTTCTTTTCCCATTTTGAATATGTAATCGTTTTATTAACGAAAACGATCTTTAAAAGGCAATGTTTTGAACAGATTTAAAAACAAGTCAGTCCATCAATAAATATAATTATTTATTAATGACATATTTCACAACTTTAACAACACAAAACTTTTAAACGTATCAATCGCTCCAGCTAAAAGTTGTTGTTTTGTTCTTGTTTTTTTTTGGGGGGGGGGGTCTTACTTTCTATTCTGTCGGTGGACTTTCAGCCCGCAGCCTTCCAGTTGCTCTACTGATAAGGGCACTCTGCTAATTGTCGCACTGTTGATCTAATCTAAATTGTAATGGAGTTCATTTGCACACAAGTTTAGCATTTACATTGCGCGGTTTGTCTGCTTCCTGTGGTTATGGAAATAAGTCGGGCTTTATTTGGCGCTTGAGGCCTCAGTTCAGATCCAACAGGAGGCCCGCGGCACCTTCCAGGTGCTGCCAAACGGACCCCAGTGGGTTTTGGAAATTCTCAGCCAATATTTAGCCCCACACTAATGTAGACTCGAGTTTTACAGAAAAGGAGAAATGAATCAAATCCAACATGATGGATATTCCCTGTAAATTTAGATATGGACGCTTTCTGCATTGTATCATGTCTTTATTGTTATATTTTCTTACCCCAATTTAGGTTATGTTACTTATTTGAACTCATTTTCAGCGAAAAGCAGTAATGTTACATGTGTCAGATGATTACGTGTGCCATTTTGCACTTTTTTTTTCTTTCTTTTTTTTCAGAAGAACTGCTGGAGAAATACAAAAGAAATAATAAAATATGAGGACAGGAATAGCAAATACTTCTTTTTTTTAGTTTATTTCATCACACCGTTAATTTATAATATTAAGATCTAGTGAGCAACCACATAAGACTCAGATACTTGCAAAGATGTCTGCTTGAGAAAAAAGTTCATTTGGACTGATGCAAACCTACTTTGCTGCAGGTCGATTTTATTGATCTATTGAATTAATGAAATCATAATGAAGATCTGAGCGATAACAGGCCTGTTAAAATATCCTGGTGGATGTTTAAGAACAGTCAAAAATGTGAGTTGGAGGTTTTCTTTATGAGAAAAAATAATTCAGTTTCCCCCGTAAGCATTTTCTGGGGCGTGTGGGGGGGAAAGGGTGTCTCTGATGTTATCTTCCAACACAGGCAAAGTTTAGCGTTTTGTAACACTTTGTTCCAGTTTATTTTACTGCTGGAGTTGGGGTTTTCCCCAGCACAAATAAGTGAAAAGGTTCATATGTTTGTGTTTTCCTTTAAAGCTTCTTGGCGGGTAATTCGGTTTTCAGTGATTATTATTGTTCATAATACATTAACATTCATGGGCTAAAATAATTTTAAACGCCCCAAATATAAAATAAAAATATAAAAAATCAAATGTTTAAATTGACGATCAGCGTTATTATACTTCTCTAACAGCATAAAATTGTATTTGTGTTTCTCGTGTTTTCAGAGTGTTAAAGGCTGTGATTAATGTTTGGGGTTATTATTATTGACAGGCCTCTCCCCAAAGTCAAGTTTTGCATCGTTTCTGCGTGTGTGGTTTTTTGTTGGTTGTTTTTTTGTGAGTTTTATTTCTCAGCGAACACTTCTTTTTTTTTTTTTTTTTTTTTTTGGCTTGCGTGATAAGCTTTGAGTGTTCACTTACGAAATGACCTCTTTTTCTTTTATTATGAGTATTAATTGTCGCGCATCTGCGTCTCACAACCAGAGCCGGACACAGGGGAGCTGAACACTCGACAACCGGGAGATCTACACCTGCCGTCTCCGTCCAGACTCCGGTCTCTCCTCCCGCTTGCTTCTAGCATGATGTCCTATCTCAAACAGGCCCCGTACGGCATGAACGGGCTGGGCCTGAGCGGAGCTGCCATGGACCTGCTGCACCCGTCTGTGGGATATCCCGGTAAGGGCTGCAGGGTCGGTGCCAAACTGACGACTATGTGAACTGGAGATGCAACATACTGAGACGGGGAGGGAATCGATTCACCTTCCTATTCCATGAAAAGGCATTATAAAATTATGATTTGCCGTCTGTAACGTAGAAATGGAGCCGCAGTTAGAAAGTCCACAAACATCAGTCTCAGATTACAGAGGCAAAGCAGGAGAGGCGTTTTCTCTAAGTGCAGAAGTGGATTAGTTAACTCACCAGGACACCAGAACATCGCATAATATTCCTCCACGCTTTTTTCTATTTGTTTAGCAGTTTTCAAACTTTAGCCATGCTTTAAAACAAGTTGTACAAATTGATGAAAGACCTCTTTTTAATTTCAAAGACTCTGGCCTGCACAGGCCCATCTGCTCAGTGTCCTCCTCAGTCATGCTGGTTACCCCGATCGCTGCAGAGACTCTATACTGTGAACTGGATAAACTGAGTGGCAGTGGCATATGTGTGATATGAGTGTTTAAGTTTTTCATTATCAGACTGTAATAATTAGTGCGACTTATAGTTCGAGTGTATTACTAGTGACATTACTGGGTGGGCCCGGACCCCTGAAGCCCGTGTTAACGCTGGTTAGCTGTGAGAACCTGACGCAGACTACCGCATGAGTTTTAGCGAAATTATTCCCAATAATATCCTTATAATAATAACCAAATTGCCATAGCCTAAAAGGTGTTTTGCTTCAAGCTAATGGGAGGTTTGGTTTGTTTTCCGTTTTCGTACTGCTAAGCAGTGAGTGTAATGATTGTGACAGATCCCTGCTAAGCGTCATATTATCGTCCTTTAACATTTTTGTAATTTCGATAGTGAATTTGTAAGGAGCCCTGTTATCTGGTAAATGTTCTTATTAGATAAATTACTTTGAAATCCAAAAGTGAAACTTCAAGACCGAACTTTGTCATTGCTTTATTTCGGAGTACTTCGCAAGACCTTAATATGATATTTCATACAGGCCTATCACTCTCCTTTGTCTCGATTGGAGGAAATGCTTATATGCCAAGCTTTATATAATCTTAAAAAGGAATATAACTTCTGCATCCAAAAATTAAAAGCAAAAAACTTAATGAAGGTGTGATATGCTCGAGGTTTGGAAATTTGTAATTTGGGACGAGCAAACTAGTATTAGACGGTATTCAATAGACTTCAGTCCAATACTAAACGAGCACTTCGTTTTCAGCCAACCCGCGGAAGCAGCGCAGGGAGCGCACCACCTTCACCAGGACTCAGCTGGACATCCTGGAGTCGCTGTTCGCCAAGACCCGTTACCCGGATATCTTCATGAGGGAGGAGGTGGCGCTGAAAATTAACTTGCCGGAATCAAGAGTGCAGGTCAGCCACACACAAAACCTGTTTCCTGGTTTAGAACTTAAATGTTTAAATGTAGGACAAGAAAAGGCACCGAAGTTGTCGTTTTCCATTTCGTGGCACCTTTCGATGGATTTTTTAAAAGCTCAGGCATCTGCATGATTGTGAGAAAAGTCTTTAATGTAAGGGAAGGATTTGGCTGGGCTGTGGCAGAACGCAGGGCCACCTTTTGATGTGGTGAGCTTTCTTTAAAGAAGGCTCTGAAAGGTTTTCCATGGCTGGCTTTAGCAGCGCTCTGCTGGGATTAGAGCATATCTAGGATATGACACTATGACAAGCCCAGATATCTGTATTATTATTTCAGCTGCAGTGGTTGATTTTCTAATGGAGATTTGTATTTAAAAAACGCTTTTTAAATTGATGTTATAAACCACAATGTCATAGAAAACCATTTTACATTAATATACTCATCATATAGTTGTGACCATAAACGCCATCACAGGATTTATTCAAATAAAATGCGATAAAAAGGTTTGCTATAAAAAGAGTTCTTATGTTAGGATCAAAAGGAAGTTAGTATAGTTTAATGCAATCTTTTGAACATTATGAAAGCAGTGTATCAGACTTACAAGATGTAATGTTTCAAAACGTAAAATTTATTTACATTAAAAAATCAAAATATTTTATAATACTTTTATTTATCAGCATTTTCCACTTTTTACAAAATATTTTCTAAAGCACGTCATCACCACAGCACTTACTGAAGGAGGCACCAGACAAAAGTTTAAAGTTAAAGATGTTGCTGGCATGCTGGACATTGCATTCACCACAATTTGTAATTTGCATAAACGTCTTAGTGTTAGATTCCTTAAATCTTTGGCAAGTTTGAAAAAATGAGTAAGATACACAGATTTGTTTTTAATTGTTTTTGTTTTCATAATTAATTCATTTCATTTCAAATATTTTTAGTGCCAAAAACATCCCATATTTACACAGTCTAAAGATGAATTAATTAATTTATGTATTTATTGTGCAAGTGCATACAAGAGGTAAGGTGGGATTACATGAGGAAGTATAATAACGAACAGCAACAGCACGTGTTTCCTTCAGGCTATTTCAGCCAGGTTTTACAGTTTGTTATTTCTGACCTGGTGCTGCATGATGATGACCTTTTGACCTCTTCTCCTTTCTCAGGTCTGGTTTAAGAACAGACGAGCCAAGTGTCGGCAGCAGCAGCAGAGCAGCAACAGTGCCAAGGTAAAACCACTGAAGAAGAAGTCATCTCCAACCAGAGAGAGCACTGGTTCAGAGAGCAGCGGTCAGTTCACTCCGCCGGTAGTGTCCAGCTCCTCCTCCACCTCTTCCTCTTCATCCGCCTCCTCTTCCTCATCTGTCTCCTCTGGTCTAAGTGGACCTGGTCTTATTAGCACATCTACCTCCATCACTGCTCCAGTGTCATCCATCTGGAGCCCGGCACCTATCTCGCCAGCTCCAGCACCGGCCACTCTGCCTGACCCTGCCGCCCCTACCAGCGCGTCCTGCATGCAGCGCTCTGTGTCATCATCTGCGACAAGTGGAACGTCGTCCTATCCTGTTTCCTACAGCCAGACAGCAGCAGCGTACAGCCAGGGTTACCCGGCTTCAGCATCAGGTTCCTATTTTGGTGGTGTTGAGTGCGGCTCGTACTTGGCACCCATGCATTCCCACCACCACCCGCACCACCCTCACCAG